>NC_056739.1:255887860-256031241 GCF_019279795.1 Protopterus annectens
TTCTCATAGCTAAAACTATCCTTTTGGAATTGATGGCTATGTTTAAGATAGGCACTTAGGTATACAGCTGAACTTTCACCCATACTGCATTTTGAGGTGTTAAGTTAGGTATTGCTTTGAGGACAAGGGCTAACTCCAGTCAAACAAAACTTTCATCTTGAGATTTTGTGGTGCAACTGCAGCTATAGTATTTAAAGTAAAAATTTGAAGGATTGATATAGACAGTGTTAACTCATTCCTACCAATGGAGCTCTGGAAGTTTGCACTGTTAACTTCCAATAGGCAGAGCCCAAGGTCTTTGAAATGCGAGGACATCATTTGATGTTTATCAAACAAATGTACATATCTCTGGTAACATAGTGGTTACTAAACAAGGGTAAATGGCTAAGTCTTCAGCACAAAATATTTTATAATGGTAGTATTCTTTAGATCTTATGTCTTAAAACTGGATATTATAAGCCACAGTAAACGGAATAACTAGTTTGTAATATTTTGTAAACATATTACAATATCTCAGCAACCACTCACGTTACACACATACTATTGGTAGCATTTTATTCATCCAGCTGAGAGCTTTCATATGGCACTAAGCAGTTTACTCTTTGCCACTTGGTTGTCGAGATATTTAGGAAAAACTTGAAATTTATGACAATGACAATATTACATGAAAAATTAATATCTCTTTACCTGAACTAGACAGAGGTCAGCTAGCGATACAGTTGTGCTTGTCACTGTGCAAGTTTTAAGATGAAATATTTTATTTTGTATGTAGCATGGTTTTGGAATTATTGATGCAAATATAAATAAGCAGTATTTGATGTATAGAGAGGTCAGTAGGATGTAAGTGCATAAATACCCGAAGGCGTCATTCAACTGTAATGAGTTAATGTCACAGGTATGGTACGACACTGTGGCAGAAAATGTATATAAAGATAGAAATGGGAGTTCATTACAATTCTAGAAGCACATGGAACTGATTGTGCTTGGACATCTCTCACCTGTCCAAATAGTTGCACAATGCCCAGATTTTTGCTTCATATCTTTGGTCTGTTCCTCAAAAATGTGGTTTTCTAGAAAATGCTTGAAGAATAAAGTTACAAAAATAATAACAGACATTTGAGTTTCGGACCTCATATCCTTAAGGAAATACATGGTAAAGCAATAAAAAAGTTATTTAAATAACTTTGTAAGTTTATAGGAACTAGGAACAATATTTAAAATCTTGATTGTTGGATCTTTGCCCCAACATTATTTCTGGCTTTGTCAGATTTCTTGCATTAAGAGGTTGAGAGATATGCATGATGTATACTTCTATGGGACTGATTGCTCTGATATAGGCTGTGTTTCATTTTCAGTGTAGGCCAGGCAAAATGTTACTGGTTTGATTTGGACATTTATTTTGTTTTATTTTTTTTGGAGAAGGGTTCTTAGAATGTTCATGCTGAACCAGAAATGTATGCATTATTTTTTTTTCTTCATACAACTAAACAGTACATTTAGATCCTGTAGTTAACAAAGCATATTTCTGTGCAGTTTGCTAATGCCTATGTATTGCTTGTAGAACAGTGTTACACTCAATTTAATTTCTAATTCTGTGTCAAAGTGAAATTAAATATTTTAAATCATCCTTGATTTATGCTTAATTTCTCTGGTAATAAATAAGAATGCTCCAAGCTCAAAACACATTTGCCAGAAATAATGGGTGGTTATCCCTTAATCACCAGCAATGAAGGAAATTGGTTTTAGTCTCAATCAGATTTTTTTTGTCTTTGTCCTTATTTTGGTTCAGTTGTGTTTGAAGATTTTGTTTTAAACACCGAACACACATTTTTCACCTTCATTTTAAGACATTTCAGAAAGTGATAACATTTGAAAGGCATAACGTTTATGTATGGATGTATTATCACTGCCAAACAGTCATCCATAGTTTCACAAATATCAGTAATGTCACAGTACTACTGTCCCACACACCCCTTACACAGAATTAAACCAACATTCCTGCATCAGTGCATATTTGCATTCATCAAATTCCACATGCAGGAAGTAACATGAAGGCAGCTGCTGTTTCAAAACTTGCTCATGTCAAGAATATACTTTAGAAAACTTAATAAGCAATATCTGAACCTAGCATGTCTTCTTAATATTGCGTTATATAATATATGGTAGAAAACCATGGTTTGCCATTCACTGCCTCACTATACTTGCTGTTTGTCACACTATTAAAGGATTTACTTCGATAAACTCTGCCTGAGAGTATAAACTAGAATGAATAAATGCAGATGAAACAATTAAATAGAGGCAACTGGGTGTATTTACAGAGTATTACAGTTAGCACTTACACGCCAAGAGTTTCTATGTCTAAGCTCAAACCATAACAGTAATTGCAAAATGATTTTCCTCTTCTAGGTATTAAAGTCCTAAGGCAATGATGCAATTAAAACAAACACAGAGCTTTCAGATCCAAGTTAAAAAAACATTACATTCCCCTTTGGCGTGGCTGTAATTACCAGATAATTTCAAACTTGTAAATTACTAATATCCTCAGGTAAGATCACACAGTAAACATATGTAAGCATATGTATATACTGAAGTAGTATTGTTAAAGCCTCAAGCACATTGCCTCTCAGAGCTAAATTTATTTTTAGGTTACAGTAATTGTAGAATTAAGGCTAGAATCTATTACATAACTGATAGCATTAGGACATGCATTATCTCCATGGCCAGGATTCAGGACAGTCCTGTTTTACTGAAGCAGTGGGCAAGACAATGCATGTAAAGAACAGTGGGATATGCAGAGAGAGAGAGAGAGAGAGACACTCTATTGCTTCAGAGGCAGTTACATTATTGTAAATCAAGAAAGCAGTTGGCATGTGCTGTAGCCAGTTGAAAACATAGTGCATACATAGTAGGGCTACTATGCAGAGATACCAATACAGTTTTTGTTAAACTGTGGTATGTTGCATGTGGACAAGTACCACAACATGACAGAATCTCCTGTAATCTTATGCAAACAGTTTACAGCACTTCGCTTACCAGTACAGTGTTAATGTTTTAGACACAAAGCACCAGAAAGTGGATAATGAATAATGCAAGCTATTAAGCACTGTTGCCAGTGTCATAACATCAAGATGGACACGCAAACCACTAGCAATCAAGGGTGGACCATACCGAGTCATGCAGCATTTGATTCTAATAAGCCAGGAAAGCAAAATGAATTACAGTTTTGTGCTATATGAAAGTGAAATGAGATGGAGGTGGGCATATAGTACAGTGAATAGTTTAACACAGATCCAAATTAGTTTGTTCTCATATATCTATCTATCTATATATATATATATATATATATATATATATATATATATATATATATACATACATACATACATATATATATGTCTGTACATTAGCCTAACCGCAGTGCTCCCCCTGTGTCCTGCTGTTATCCTTTATGGAAATGGTGAGTGCTGTACACATCATTTTTAGATAGTGCTAGCTCACATACCGCACTACAGATGTGCAAGGTCTGTAGCGTGATGCAGTGCTGCCTGAGAAATATTTATGTTGCTCATCCCAATACCTTTTACATAGTAGATGTGTAGACTGCGTATGGTTTCTTTGCAGTACAAATCTACTTTAACATTCCATCTCATTCCTTGCACACTACACAGTTATAATGGGTCCATTGTTAGCCAACTTCTACTCACCATCAAAAGTCATTTAGATGAATGTACACATAGGGCTGGGTACTTTAAAAGTGTTGTTGCCCATGCCTCACAACTTGCGCTCAACCAAAATATAGGGCATGTGTCAGCAACCCCTAAAGTATCATTACCATTATAGATGCATTCGGTCTTGCTAAGATTTCAGCTAAAGGAGACCATGCAGGAGATTTGCCACATCACCTGATATTGGTGAGTGACCAACAATGCTTTCCACTAAACAGAGAGACATAGATTCAAAGATTGTTACTTGGCTAATGACACTGGGGGCCTTTATAAGCCTAGCACAAATTTTCCTGAAATAATAATCACTAACTATCCCCAAGAAACCATAGTCCTCGGCAACTTTAATATCAATTGGAATAACTGCACCTCTGAACAACCTACTACTCATATATGGTTTTACTCAAACCATTACCTCCCCCAACAAGGACCAGCAAACCCAACAACAGAGATAGTACTTTAGACTGGATTCTCATTAACAGTCATCACGAATTATACAAGGTAGGGACCCTCCCTGACTATCTAAGTGACCACTCTCTCATCTTTACAATCAGGCATAAGACTGACATTCCTAACCTATCCACCTATAAGACAGTAAGGAGCAACAAAAACTTTAATCCTGACATCTTCCAAAGTGAACTGAGGGCATGTGACTAGTCAGTCCTAAAACATCTTCCACTGGAGGAAGCAGTAAAATACTTTAAAATGGCTAAAAATTTAGTGTTAGACTGTCATGCACCAATACATACCTTTGGAACTAAGATTAAACCATCCCCATGGATCTCAAAAGTAACCAAACAAAAAATCCTACTTAGAAATAAAGTCTGGGTCAAATGGCATACTACAAAAAGCCCTGCAGATTATGAAAAATGTAGACAGTTAAGAAATGATACAAAAAAGCCATTCTGTTAGATAAAAGAAACTTTTACTATCAACTCCAGCAAACCCATCAAAACAAACCTCAAAAGTTCTGGGCAGGCATCAATAAACTGTTACACCCTGGTCGTTCTGTTACATCAACCCCATCAGGCACTAACCATGAAAACCCCAAACAAATTGCCAATACCTTTAACACTTTCTTTACATAGACCATCCAATCTCTTGCCAGCCAACTATCTCCTGACAGCTCATGCCTGACTACTTCTATATCCAGCTCACTCTCCTCATTTCACTTTCAACCTGCTCCTACATCCCTTGTCTGTACCCTTATTCACAAACTTAAACCAACCACCCCCTCAGCCGATCTATTATCAGCAGACTATTTACAAAAAGCTGCAAAAGCCATAGCCTATCCCTTATCCATCCTGACTGATAGAACTATAACTGAAGGAACCATCCTATCTATCTGGAATATTTTGCATATTATCCCCCTACACAAAGGTGGTAACTCCAATGAGTTATCAAACTACAGACCCATAGCTATACTACTACCCCCTGGCAAAAATTATGGAAAAATGTGTACATAAACACCTGCTAAACTACCTTACCCAAAACAACCTACTAGCTAATTGTCAACATGGTTTTAGGCCATTTCACAGCACCACCTCTGCCCTCTTATCCTTCACAGACTGCATTAACAAAAATTGAAATAACAACATTCTCTCCTCAGCCCTGTTTATTGATCTCTCTAAATCCTTCAATATGGTTAACCATCAGCTACTCATATATATACTTAAAACCCTCTCACTAGACTCACTGGCCATACAATGATTCCAATCCTACTTAAACAATATACAGCAGGCTGTACTATGGGATAATAACTTATCCACCCACCTTCCCATTGCCCTTGGTGTCCCTCAAGGCTCTAAATTAGGTCCTCCCCTAGTTTCTCTTTTTATTAATGACCTATATTCTGTAATTCCACAATCTACCTGTATACAATATGCATACAATTAGTATGCTCAGCCACTTCTCCATCTGATCTACAGACTCTAACCCAAAACGTGTTCAATACAGTTGAAAAATGGCTTCTACACCATTGCCTCATCTTGAACCCCAAAATAAACAAAACTCTTACTATTCACTCCAACTCGTTGGGCCTCCCCACTTAACTTTACTGTTATATCAAACAATGGTGCTATCATATCTCCTGATCCCACTACCAAACTACTACGGATCTTAATTGATAACAACCTCAACTTCGACGCCCATATTAGCAATACAATAAAAACAGTCAACAAAAAACTTGGCTCTCTTCACAGGATAAAACCCTTCTTGACTCCATTAGCTAGGACTACCATACAACTAATCTCTACTCTCCTCTATGCCTCCCCTATATTTACTAACTTGTGTAAAACTAACCTTAATAAGCTAGCAATCTCCTATAATTTTTTTGGATTCCAGGGCACAATTTTGTTACTTTCTCATTGTAGCTGTGTTATGGATTTACAACACACTGCAAATCAATGTTTATGTTTTAAGAATTATAAGAAAATAACTTATTTTATAGGGAAGCTTGTATTGATAGCAAGTTTTCCTTTAATTTTGCATGTTTTTTTGAAGTTATAATTTTAATTGAGTCAACCTTTTGTGTAATGAGTTTCATTTTAAATGAGTTCCACTGGGTACAGCCATTTGCATCAAGCAATGCAACTTACATAAACTGTTGTCCTTAAGGGTATCTGATAAACTTGGGACTTTTCAGTATATTATAAGAGTGGATGCATCTTAGGAGCTTCTTATCTCATGCCATTTCTGTTGCTTCCATTTTTTTTAATTGTGCTCTAGGTAAGAAGAGATTATTTACTGAAAGCTTGTTGTTCCATTAAACAAGGTATTTTAGTTAGGAAACAACCCTGTGCTTATTCTGTTTTTGTTTTCAGCTTCATTTTGAATAATGCATTTTTGCAGAGATGTGTTTCCAAGTATTTCTTTGAGGTTCCATGTTATTAGAAAGTACAAACATTTCATATGAATTGACAGACTTTTAAAATTCAGTAATGAATGTGAAATTTCATTATACCTCATCAAGATGTTGGGCTACTAATACTGTGATAAACTAATTGTTCATACCACAAAGCTTGTTTTGTGGATTCTGTCAATATTGCTTTCTGTTTTATTTGTGAAGGATATTTACATACATTTTCTGAGGTACATGTGATTTTATTTTCAATGATTTAGTAGTTTATTTATATAGATATATTTTAAAAACATGCTTCAGAAAAATGTTTGCTGTGTTTTTTTTTCACTGTTGTCATATAAATAATCTATTGAAGGCAATACAATGAACATAGTAGATAGCTACTCAACAGGTTCAAAAGAGAAAATATCAGTAATAACATTTTAAAAACATTGTTTTAATTTTGTGGTAATGCATATAAATTAGCTATTGTATGAACTGTTTATATAAGTGCCTGGAATTAAATGTCCTTAAAACAGATACCATATTTCCCGAACCAAATTGCTTTGACAATATAAGTGAGGTACAGATGGAAATCTCACAAAGTATCAATTTTAGAATCTGATTATAAAAAGTTATATTGTCCAATGACAGAATATAATATAGCAATAACCCACGCCTGGGTGTGGGTAATGCTGGATTTACCCACGGTTGGCGTGGTTTGGTCACGAGGGGGAAGCCCGAGGGGCCAAACAAAGCCAACCGTGGGTAAATCCAGCATTACTAACACCCAGAAGTGGGTTGTTGCTATTATACAATGACATTATTTAAGAAAAAAATAATTACTTTTCTTAAATAGTGGCATTGTATAATGCCTGCTTGCTGCCCTTCCGCAGCTGTCTGGTATTCTGCGGCAGTTCTGATGTACTGCGCATGCATATGCCTACGCAGTACATCAGAGCTGTGGGCAAAAACAAAGGAGAAAGCAAGATCTCCGTTGCTTTTTACAAACTGTTTCGTTATGTTAAATGGGTTTAACATAGCGAGACAGCTTTAAAATAAGCAACAGAAATCTCTGTTGCTTATTTTAAAGCTGTCTCTCTATGTTAAACCCATTTAACATTTTTGAAAAGCAATGGAGAAAGCAAGATCTCCGTTCCTTTTTACAAACTGTTTCACTATGCGAAATGGGTTTAACATAGCAAGACAGCTTTAAAAAAAGAAACAGAGAATCTCCGTTGCTTTTTTTAAAGCTGTCTCGCTATGTTAAACTCATTTAACATAGCGAGACAGTGTTGCTGTAAGAGTTATAGTAATGGAAAAAGGTCCGGTCACCCAGACTTTTTCCATTACTATAACTCGGATTTACAACGTGCATGCTGACCAATCAGCATGCACGTTTTTGAATATTAATGGGGGGTATTTGTATAATTGAAAACTATGAACTTCACTAGCGAGTCTGATGATGGACTACACCCTACCCCTTAACTTTAATAGTTTTACTCAGAGATAATGGTAAGTTTACAGCAGGAGAAATTTGTGTCTGCAGAGTCATTTTAAAGCTACTTACTGTAATGGTTTATGTTATATGTGACACATGCTTTAATTTTCTGTGTTTTAAAATTTCAAACTTTAGTTTTACTACTGAAAATAATTTACTTGCATATGTTACTTCATTGCCTTTACATGCTAAAATGTTCTCACATAGTGCTTTCTATTTACAAATAAGTCCAAACTTTGCAAACTCCATGCAAATTTAAGAAATACATTATTATGGATTTCTATACTATTACTGTTTAACTATTAGTTGGAAAAAATTTTATTTCAGTCATTGCTAGGTTATGCTAATTTATATATGTTGGGTACTGAGCTATTCGGCTATAATCTTAAATGCCTTCCAGAAAGCAACATTGCCCATTTCACATAATGGTTGAATCCTTCTCATATTTGATGGTTTGTGCAGTAAAAATGCAGTTTTATTATACTTTTCCAAGCTCTACACAGGTCTCACATTTTGATTTTACTGTTGAGTTTAGCACATAGAAAATGTAAGCATTTATGTCTTTGTAAAGTTTTGGTATGAATTTCCAAGGTTGATTTGTTATAAAACCAAGCAATCATTTCTGCCTGCTTTGGTACTTACTTAAGCTAAACAGCTAACAAGGTAGAATCCTAATTATATGTGATGTAGTTGGACATTTCCATATTTTCGGACTTAAATTATATGCTCATTAAAGTGGAAATAATATATTTGAACTTAAGAAATTGAATGTAGATGTAGAATAATTTTTATAAAATTCCTCTTTAGCTAATTTTGATAATCTGGTTATCCGCTGAGTTATGAAATGCATCTCTGTGGTCTACACAATGTTATATTAACTATCATGTGTAAACCTAAGCACGTGTGATGACCCTTTCTAAAATGTTGTGCGCAGGCCTTTCTGTTATGGGGCATCTTATCAAGTCCCTGCTGTTAAGAATCCCTCAAACTGAAAGTTCCAGGTTTGGTTCAGCTTTACTGATCAGTATCATAGATTTAGGTAGAATATTTATTTGTGCAGAAATTGAACTGATTGTATTTTTTATGACACTACAGAACTGGAGTTAGTATATGTGAATAGCAGGGGTTTGAGATTTTGCTTTCCACATGAGGATGCATGGGGGCTTGCACCCTACATTCATAAAGAGCGTTTATTTTTAGTGATCTGGATCATGTTGACATTTATGTGGTACTTTACACTGACATTAACCATAAGCCAAAAAGCAATCAACAGTTTAATTTCAGCTAAGTTGTATTCAGTGAGTTGGCTGCTGAAAAAATGAACCACATCCAGGATGTTTTTCTGTTATAATCTTACATGACACAATGTCATACTATTAATAAATAATAGTAATAATCAATGACTAACAATAAATAATATTAGTAATAAATCTTAGTTTCACGTTTGTCTCCTATAACTGATTACAAATAAGTTTCATAACAGCTACACATTTCTGAACTTTAAATACAAATTATCTTTTCTTTATTCATAGATGAAGTTTTCATACAAAGATTATGGGATAGCATGTCACCAGCTGATATAATCACTTCCATTGTGTGATGTGTTTTTACTGGGTGCCATACTTTCTCTAGGAACAGACTTTGTATAACTTATGGCATTTTTTTTTAAGTCTCATGATGTCTTCCGGTGGTTTTGCTCTGCTTTCAAGAGAACATAGACTTCATTTACAAAGTATCATTCTAGCAAAATAATTGCTTCTCCACTTAGAATGATTATTTATATACTTACCCTCCATTTGACATATTCTGCAGCCACTTATAAAATGTCAACACCTGGATGTCAACTTCCACAGCTGGAAGCCAGGGGATACATATCTATGGGTACAATTATTATTGGAGGGATTTTTCCAGTACAAGGTCTAAAAAGTGCTCCTGACTTGTCATTCAAGGAACAGCCTCTCAGCATTTCTTGTGAAACGTAAGCAAAGTTCCAGTTACTGCTTTCAGAATAATACATTGTACTACAGCTAAAATATTACGGTTAATAGTTACTCATTTTGAAACACTATAATATTTGATGATTTCGTAGAATAATGAACCTGTTAAAACTATGCATTTATTTGTTATATTATGCTATACTTATGGATGAATAAAGATACCACTGTGAAGCAGTTATGTTTCCGTAAGAACTATGAGTTTTAAACACACACACACACACACACACACACACACACACACACACACACACACACACACACACACACACACACACACACACATGCATGTGTGGGTCTGTATGTGTGTGTAATATATGCATGTCCCACAAAAACACAACAGGGTATTTATGCATGTTGCAGAGATACAAATCACTGGTTGCGAATGTTACATGGCTTACACTTCAAACAAAAAATGTAGAATTCCACAGAAATGAATCTGAAGAAGGTATTCATTCCACAGCAGTGTTGGACTGACATTTGTAACTTCTGGGGACCACACATCCCATTGAAGGTCTGGGGTTATTTGCACACAAATACTGATAAGCATTTGTTATTGTGTGTCTGTGTGCATCACCTCATCTGAGGTTGCTTTAGTGAACTCGTGTGACAAACAGTATTAGATCTATTACAAGACATGTGGCATCTTTTGATAGGCAGGGGATGAAAAAATCGGCAAGATATGACCCAGGCCAGGATCAACACAGATTGCTAACATCCATAAACATAAAGTTAAACATTTGCTATAGAAATAGTTACAATGTTTAGTTGATTATTCAGTTTACCTGTCATCCTATAATTTGGCTATTTAAGTTATTTATTTATTTATTTTTGTCAAAGTCAAGTTTGTTGTGGGGCTACAAACTATCTGGTTTCTCCTTAGCTGCAACAGTATCTGTGTTAGTAAGAATAAATGTTTTGTGGAGGTTTAAATGCCTCAGAAAAAGATGGCATTCCCACAAAATGTTTTAATTTGATTATTTACTGTTTCCATCAAATGAGGTGTTTGATTAGAGTGACGACTGTTTTTGCAGTGGCAAAGCTACTCACAAACCTGATGCAGTGGGACAACATCAGATCTAGACTCTTACTGATCTAATCATCTCTGTATTTTGTCACAACTTTTTTAGAAGGAACACAACTCTCTTAACACAGTGAACTGAAGTTTGAGAGAATGCTTCTCAGGTGGCATGCTCAGCAGAGTTCATATCAAAATGACAGGATCCCTTAAAAATGCTAGCCACTTTTGTAACATGGGCATAATACAAAAGTAGCTAAATCATCAGACCACAGCTTAGGAGTGAAACATTGGCAGTGGTGCAGCTGTATTTAACTGATATGTTGCCACTGGATTCATCCAGGAGGCAGTTGATATATATATATATATATATATATATATATATATGCATACTAAAGATAGAAATGACTATTTCAGAAACCACAGTCACTGTCTAATATGTATTTTATCAACATACTGCATTAAATTTAACAAACGTTGCCATACTAAATCATGCACTTGCACACTACTTTTTAGAATGACTGTCTATGCCTAGATGTATGCTGTAGTAACTAGAAACTACAAAATGCTTATTTTTTTCATGAAAATATACTAAATACAGTGTGTTAGGAATTAATTACTGTGAGTTCAAGTGCAGTTGGAAGATGCCAAACACTCAGCTGAGATTGTCTGGCTATTTGTTGTATCTGATAGACCATTCTACTCCATATGAATACATACCTAAGGTAGTTAAGTGCATTATAAACAATTCATCAGTATTTTAGGAGATAAGTAGTGTCAGAATTAATAACACTAATAGATAAAACAATGATTGCAGAGTTATTTCAACAGCTGGGAATGATGGCAGTGTAACCATATCAAAACTGTAGCACATGTATTTTGCAGAAATATAGATTCTATCCGAGAAAAGTCTATAATCCAGTTTATTAAACCTGAACTACATAACTTAAACATTTACCCTATATGGTAAAAGTTATCCTGCATTTGTAAGTCTCTCTTTTTGCTAATAAAGATTTAACCATCTTCTCCTTATGTAGGACAACTTATTTCACTCTGTTTTTCTGACTCCTTCTTTTTTTCTGCCACAGTTTAAATTTTATTGGTAAAGTACAGTTACCTGCATTTGTAATGCAAGTAATTAATTTCACTAACTCTTTAAGTACTTCTAAATGTTTAAACATATATATATACCTCATGCATAGCCTAGTGTTCAGTAGTTTTTCTTCCTGTCAGCCCGAACATCAGTAAGGAAACACAGCATGTTCTCTCCTTAGCATAGATTCCCTGTTTTTGTCACAACTGTGATTTCTTATGCAGACACATGTTGTGCTAAGTGTTTACCTTACAGACACAAAGTGCAGGGTTTGATCCTCACATAGAGTAATTAGCTAGGCTTAAAATGGCCCACAAGGGCAGTTAGCTTAGTACTAATCTATGAACCTATGCATTTCAAATAGCTTTCTTGCATATTTAGCTTGGGAGTGCATTATTGCTAGAACAAAGTGTGGCCACGGTGGTGCAACTGTTAGCATTGTCACCTTACACCAATAGGTTCTCCAGTTTGATTCTCGGCTGGGGTGCCTTCTGTGTGGAGTCTGCATGTTGTGCTTGCAGTCACACCCGTTTCCTCCCACATTTCAAGACATGCAGTAGGTGGATTGGACACTCTAAACTGCCCTTAGGTGCAAGTGTGCATTGAAGTGAGTGGTAATGTGTAAACCTTGGCTCGATATGATAGCCACTGTGGATGGATGGCATTGCTGGAACACAAACAGAACACTGACATACAGCTATACACATCCCTGAATAGCTGTAGTTCATACCCCCAAGCACTAGCACCTGCATGGACTAATTCTAACTTATAAAAATTATCAGTAGTACCTGAATGTACTAATTCTAACTTATAAAACTTAGCACTATTACGTGACTGTATTAATTCTAACTTACAAAGTTAGCACTAGTAATTGAATGCACTAATTCTAACTTACACAACTTAGTACTAATAACCAAATGCACTAATTCTATGTTATAAAATCTAACATTAATAACTGACTGTACTAATTCTAACTTATATTTATGGTTATACTATTTATTAATATAAATATCAAAGTACAACCACTGCCCTACTCTCTTTCACAAACTTCATCAACCAAAACAAACACACAGGCAATCAAACTTCTGCCATATTCTTGGACCTATCAAAGGCCTTTGATATGGTCAACCATCTTAAACTAGTACAATCCCTTACTGACCCTGGCCTTAGTAACCAAACATTAGCTTGGTTTCAGAACTATTTACAAGGAAGACAAGAAGTTTGGTGGGACAACAACCTATCCACACTGCTACCAATCACCACAGGAGTCCCACAAGGTTCCATTTTAGGTCCCCTCCTATTCTCCATTTTCACCAATAACCTCCACAGCATCTGTCAAGATGCAACAGTTATACAATATGCTGATGACTCAACACTTGTCTGTTGAGCAAATGATCCTCATAAACTCCTTTCTATATCCAAAAATATCTTTCATACCATCAAAAACTGGTTTCTTAACAAAAAAATAATACTAAATACCCCCCCCCCCAAAAAAAACTGTTGCTATTTACACCCAACAAATCTACCACAATACCCAGCCCATTTAATATTTGTGTCCAGGGATGGGACTGTCATATTCCCTGACACACACTAAATTGCTAGGAGTGACCATTGATAATAATCTCAAATTTGATCAGCAGATAAATCAAACCATTAAAAATAATCACAAAAAAAAATGGGCAGTCTATATAAAAATAAACCATTTCTTAACACAACCTGCTAGGATAAAAATTGCAAACACTCACCTCCTTTCCACACTATTTTATGTCTCACCCATTCTCACCACCTTACCCAAAACCAAAATTGCCAAACTCAACACCTGTTGCAATCATATTGCAAAATTTGCTACCGGTGCCCCCTACCGAGCCCACCACATCATTCCCTAAAACAACTTGGCGGGCTTGAATTCTCTAATCTCCTAAACTTTCATCACCTTTCCTTTGCCCACAATCTCCTACTACTCCCAGACAAAACTCCAGCTATGGCCAATCTACTGGACAACAAGCTAAACTCGACAACGTTACTCTAGCAGCAAAAAACTAATCAAGGACACCAAGACCAGCAACACATCAGGGGATTCCCTCTTCCCTAACTACATAGGCAACATTTGGAACACCCTACCTACTATCATTATCTCAGCAGGCTCAAAGGTTACATTTAAAAGACTTCTGAAAAAACACCTAAAGCCCACATGGATATGCACGTTCCCCACCTGGCTGCCCCCCCCCCCCTTCCTTTAGTTTCATCAGCAAAAGAATGCAACTTTTCAAGCTTCCTTCCAGTTCCACATCTAATTCTAACCCCTAAGTCAATACCCGTATGTCACTGCTAGGACAATCTGTTATTATCTGTTAAACTTTACTTCTCTTTACACCTCTACTCTTACTTTATACTTAAGCTACTTATGCCTCCTGCTTTTCTTACTTAACCTGTTATCCAATTTCCCATCTCTATCTCTTTTCCTGCTGCAACACTCCCTACTATTCAGTTACAACTAAAATTTCTTAGAAGCATGAGACTGCATGACGATGAGCGACAACTACAAACAGCATTTAATAACTTAAAGCTTGATTTCCAAGCTAGAGGGTATAATGAGAAAGATATTAACTCATGCATAGATTCCGTATTATTAGAAAGGGAAAATGTGGGGAAGCTCTATTTTTCAGAGAAAGTCCCTTATAGTAATACTCGGTATCAGGTCAAAATTCTAGCTAAATCTAAGATGAACAGCACTAGAGTTCCATTGACTTTCTCCAGTGATATAGGAGCAGTCTGTGATATAATTAAGAAACACTGAAATATTTTACTTGCTAGTGATGAGCTTAGAGAGTTGATTACAGATGTACCAAAATTCTCTTTTAAAAAAATAATACATCTTTAAAGAGGCATCTCTGCTATAAGAAACATGGACAAATACAGGGTATTTCATCACAAACACAAGGTACATATATTTGTTGGCACTGTAATATATGTAAATATATAACACACAGGGGCCACTTTCGTTCATCCTTAGCTACGATATTCAATAGATTTATGCTTCTGTGCTGATTGTTCTTATAAAAATTTAGTCCGTTATTGTTTATGTACCATGTGTGGGGCCAATTACATAGGTAAGACTAACCGCATGTTCAGAGAATGTATACTGGAGCATATATTAAGAATAAAAAAGAAACGAGTGCCTTAGCAAAACATATCTTGACTTCAGGATCATAGCACATGTTTACATTTTTTGTTTTAGAGTTGTTAGATGAAAGTGAGAGGGGAGGGAATATGAGGTTTAGAACTGAAGCTTGTGAATAAAAATGGATTTTATATTTCCAAGCTGATAAGAACCTGGCTTAAATTAAGTAGTATCCTTAAAGCCTTTCTTGATTACCCGTCTCTTTAAGCATTAAAATGTTTTTGTCTTATTATCATTAATTAATTGCTTACTTCTGCTGTTTTCTGATTGGTTGTTTTTCATTTAAATTTGTACATTTTGTCTCTTGTAACTGTCTGATGAAGAGGGCTTGTACCTTGAAAACACTTACCAGCTGTTTTATTTTGTTATTAAAGGGTTTTTATTCTGCCTACTTGGGACTTAGCTCCGATTTATTTTCTTTCATTTTTTGTTCATATCACCACTAAGACCAGTTGTCCGGTTGCTAATTATTTTTAGAATTTCTATTCCCTACTATGTCTAATCTTTGCTCTCTTTGTTGCTATACTCCCTACTGTGGCTAACTAGCTCACAAATCAACTGTACAAAGCAAACAAATGCAACACCTACGAACAATGTTCACCATTATGTAATGCCACAACCTAAAACTGTAAAAGATGTGTTCAGTCTATATAAATATGTTAAAAATTAAGCTTCAATGCTATGTTACTAGTCAGTGTTATGTTTATCACTATCTATGTACATTTGAATGCTTTTGTATACACCTGATATTTTCCTTAAAATGTAATTGTTCACAGGTTCATAGGTGTGTACTAGGCTAATGGCCCTGGAGCCTTTACAAGCCTAGCCCATAGGATTACCCTGGCATCATGCCACCAGACCTTAGTTCCCAGTGCCACTGTTGAGTAGAGCCACTGAAGTGATCTCAGGGTGAATTTTCTATTTCCCATCCACTCAAGATTTCTCTTAAAGAGGGCCAGTGAGGTGCTCTGTTTGACATGTATGGGAAGTCTATTCCATAGCATGGGCAGTCTCTGGGTTATGAACCTGTCCCTCCAGCACATTCTATTGATTGTGGTAATGAGGTTGAGATCCCTGGAGTGTGTGGAGTGGAGGGATTGCGATTTCTTTAGATGTAGCATTTCTAACAGAGCTGAGTCAGACATGGCTTTGTAAGTCAAGCAGAGATCGGCTCTAAGTAGGTGATATGAGACAGAGAATATTTGGAGTTTTTTGAGTCTGTCCATATAGGACAAGTATTTAAGGCCTATGATCCTGTTTGTGAGGTACTTTTGTGGCCTTTCCAGTTGTTGCAGGTATCTAGTGAGGTACATGCCAAATGGGGCATTGTACTCGATGACTGTCCTAATGAGGGAAGAAGAGTAGAGACAATGACCGCTTTCTTCCTGGATGCAAAACCCTTAGTAATGAGATGTGCCACATAGAAGGACTTTCTGACCACAGTGGCAATGTGGTGGTCAAAAGAGAGGTTTCTGTCAGCCTGTGTTGACAGATCTCTTATAACACCTTCTATGTTCAGTGGACTACCATCGATGTGGTAATTCATGGGAACTTGTTTTTCCCAAAGGGGATGACGATGCATTTTTTGGCATTGAGCTTAATACCATGGTTCTGACACCAGTCGTTGGTCTCAATGAGGCCTTTCTGTAGGATGTCAACATCACTTGGGAGTTGATAATGGCTCCCAACTTGAAATCATCTGTGAACTTTGTCAGTCAGAGTCCTTTAATGTTGGCCTGAACGTCTGAGAAGTAGATACCAAAGAGAAGAGGACCCAGGACCAATCCCTGTGGGACTGCACTCGTGACTTGGCAGTCTGACATAAAGTCAGCTATTTTCATACTGTGGGTTCTATCTGTGAGCCAGTTTGCAACCCACCTACTGATAGAAGGGTTGATGCCTTGCTTAGTGAGTTTTTGTATGATTCCTGAGTGGGGGATGGTATAAAAGACCTTGGCCAGATCAAGGTAGGCTGTATGAACCACTTTGACTTCATCCATAGCTCTGGAAACTGACTCAAAAAAGTCAACCAGTTTGAGCAGGCATGATCTACCCTTCACAAAACCAAACTGTATGGGATCCAGAGCTTGGAGATTCCCTATATCCTTGTTTATTAGGCCCATAATGATGCGTTCCATAGCTTTGCATATCAGACTTGTCAGGCTAATGGGGCCATAGTTCACAGGGCCTGTAGTCGCTCCTCCTTTCTGGAGAGGGATGACTATAGCAGTGCACCATTCACAGTAGGGACAAAGCCTGAGGTGAGGCTGTAAATGAACAGGCCACACAGGTGTGGTGTCAGTTCACTCTGAGGTTCATGTAGAGCACAGCCAGGGATATTGTTAGGTCCCATAGAAGCTGTATTCATGGCCTTGGACAGTGCTGTTTTAACCTATGCAGCAGTAATATTGTGTGTCTGGCAATCTATTGGTATTGTGATTGATCCTTTGTGGGGGTGAGAGGGGTAATGTAGGTACTAAATCTGTCAGCCAGTATATTGGCAATATCTGTTGGCTTGGTATAAAATCTGTTGGCCAGTATATTGGCAATATCTGTTGGCTTGGTATAGGAGGTACCATTGTACATTAGCTCAGAGCAAATCTGGGTATTGCCGTGGAGATTCTTTACATAACTATAGAAGGCCTTGTGGTTGTTTTTACTATCTACTGCAATTCTGTTTTCATAGCTAGCTTTAGAAGATTTGATGAGGGATCTCAGCTTTTTGTTGAGGCTGATAAGGGAGTTTTTCCAGTCTTGGGACTTCACCTTATTCCGCATCAGTTTCCTCCTTCTGTTGTAGAGTTTGTTTCTGGCAGGGGCCCACCAGATCGGCTTCCTTTTTTTGGAGGAGAGTGTCTTCATTCTATTGGGTATGGTGAGATCCATGCATTTGTCTGTGTTCGTACAGTGCACTGGTGTATGATTTGGCAGTCATGCAACTATTCACCATTTGCATAGGTGCCATGAAGTTAGCCATCTCTGTCTTTAGGAGCCCAAAGTTAGTTTTGGGGAAGTTTTCATGGGCCTCCGCTGAAAATGGACTTGCATCCAGTCGGACATTCCCGGTCAACAAATGTAAAATAAATAAATAAAACTTAGCACTTGTAGCTGAATGTACCAATTTTAACTTATAAAACAACATTAGTAACCGAATGTACTAATTCTAACTTAGTATAAGTCTACTGCTCCATGTCTCACTCAGCAGACAGTATCAAAGGAATAGAAAGAGCTCTGTGTAAAGAAGACTCTAGTTTGTGCTACAGAATGTTTAACATGATCCTCCTTTTATATTACGAATCAAGAGAATTACCTACCACCTATTGTATTCTTCTTCTGAATAATAAAATGTGTTCTTTCTTTCTTATGCACTTTTGCAAATTATTTTAGTGCAACAAATATGCATAGCGTCTTGCATATTTTCATGACAAAGCATTTTTTCTCCATGGATGGAGATATAGATGGATGAAAATTTAACTTTTAAGAATCAATTTCCTAAAGTTCAACCCACCAAGGATAGGAGTTTCTCCACAGAAAATCACTGTCTAGGACTTCTGCAAGCAGTGATGCACTTTTGGGAGGGGCTTTCCCTATTTTTAAGTTGATGTGACCATTGAGGTGATATATATTACATCAGAGGGTGTGAGGGATTGACCCCCCCCCCCCATCAAGGGGTGCAAAGGAGCTTGCATCTTTGCAAAAAACACTTAAAAAGTGCTTATTTCAACTTTTCTTCTGGGAATGCAGTTCAGTGATACTAATTCTTTGTCCTTTGAATTTTGTCCACGCACAGTGGAAGCTTTTTATCTACTCCAGTATCACTCAATGGTTTTAAATTATTATTTTGCAGGACTGAGTACACACGCTGTTTCTCTTTCTCTAGAAAATTCTGTGTATGATTGCTTTGACAAAACGTTAATGCATTATACAGAGAAATACAGATTCTATATCAGATGCTTCCTTCTACAATAACTGAGAAACTATGTCTTTGAGAAGTTGTTAGTGGATTCACATCAGAGCATATGCAGACCATCTTAACAGGTATAAACCTATATGTTGAAAAATTTAATTTGGCTCAGAATTTTGATTTCTGATTTTATTTTGCCAGCTATTTTCCTGCCTTCTCCAAATGTGTGAGACTATAGAGATGGTTATTTACATAACACTTCCCTGTAGAATGATATGTAACAGACTTTGAAGGGTCAAAATCTTGAATTTTGGAATTTCACTCACAGATTTAAGAAGGAAAGATCTAGAATACCTCTCCAAGAAGACTCATTCTTTGATGACAGAAACATTCTAGAAGAGAAGCCTCTGCTACTTTGATTTATTACCACTGTTGCTATGATTCCTAGGTTGAATAAGTGCTGAAGAATCTGAGGAAAATATTCTGTTTGTTTCAGAGGTTGTGGAGGAATTTCCCTGAAAGGAAGTATTTGGTGCCAACTGTATCCTTCTTGAACCATGTTTAACAACCATTAGTCTGTCATAATCTTTTGCCAAAGATGAATATACAGAGACAGTAGTCAGGACAGATTTTGAGAGAAATGAGCAGTAGGGGAGGAGATGAGCAAAAGAATGCCGGCATACTCATTCTGTAGCTGTAGATCGGCCCTTTTTAGGGAAGGATCCTTGATTTTTTTATTGTTCCCATCCTAAGATCTCTTTTTAATTTCCCTGTTTAGGTCCCAAAGACAGAGATTGTTTATTTTGTTTCTTAGATAAGAAAGGGAATCTGAGAGGTTTGTAAGACAGATCTGTAAAATTTTGAAAACTTCCCAAAATGTTTCAGGACCCGAGTAGCAGATGGACAAAATAAAATATATTTTTCTAAAGCTGAATTAAAACGTTCAGGGCTTACCTCACTAGAAAGTGTCTCATTACTTACCTAGGACATACCTCATCAAAACAGTAGCAGAAGCAGAGGCCCTAAACACAATATCTGCCCCATGATACATATTCCTTAAGGTATATTTAGATTCTTGAGAAATGCTGCAGATGACAAGACAGAGAGGGACACTACTTTGATAGATTCAGCTGCCACTCCTCACCCTGAAAATGTCCATACAGGAAAGTAAAAACTCCCACATACATGTCTCATAACTAAGAATTCCATGTGCCAGAGTGGAAGAAGAAAAAAATGATCTTACCAAATCTGTCCAACATCTTCCTCTTCTTGTTTATAGGGGAAGGGTTGATTGACACCAGGAAATTGTTCTTCACTGGTGAAGATGTGGAAATGGCTGCAATGTCAGATGCAAGATGAGAAATAAATGGTTGCTAATTTGAGAAACTTTATAAGGCCTATCTGCTTTTGGGGGAATGAAGGTTGTGAATCTGGGTTGTTACAGGCAGCATTCCAAGGTTGGCATTAACTAAGGAACATGAATACAATGAGGCATATCCACTTCTAACATATCATAATATCTCCAGATATTCAGGGGGGCATAAATTTGTTCTCATAAAAATACTTCATTCATACTGATTATAGTCTGAAACAGTGACATTTCCTTCAATGGAGGTACTGAAGGTACTGAAGACCCCATTTCCTCAGTATTCCAGATATGGGGTTGAGAATCTGTAGGAAGTGAAGCTCTGTCCCTGCCTACGTAAGTGTCATCTGATATGTCATCCTTAGGAATTTTCCACTGACCTGATTTACAGGTACTGTATTGTGAGTACCAGGATTGGCTGTCTGCGGCAATTTTTTGGCGAAGGTAGACACCATGTCTTATGATGAACAATGTGTAATCTTTTGTTGTTTCTTTATGTGTATCTCTGATGATGAATTGAAACTTCTCCACCATCAAGAGGTCTCTTCCGCCAGAAACTTCTAGCAGCATTCTTCCTTGCCCATTTCGAATACAGGACCAGCTGATGAGGATGCACCTGACCCTTGGCTTGGGTCTATGATATTTCATCGAATGGGTACTCAGTCAATACCCAGTCGTCATACACCTATTTATCAAAGCCGTGTTTCAGCGAATGGTGGATTTTAACTAGGGAACACAAGTGGTTGGCCAACTGAGCGACCACAAAAAAAATAAATAAATAAATAAAACCTGCTAAGGTGGGGGACTACACCCCCTTACCCCCAATGTGGGCAGCTCCCCCCCTACACCTCCCCCTAACTAAATATACCAACTCTGAGATTGCACTACAATGGGGACAAGGGCAAATTCCAGATGGTGGCCAACCGCCTAGTTAAAATCCACCATGCGCTGAAGTGTGGCTTCGATAAATAGGTATTCAATTAAAGGGTATTCGCTAAATACCCATGTGATGAAATGATATAGACCCCCCTGGCTCATGGTGGCTGAAAGGACTACACTGGAGCAAGCTGGTGAGGTAAGGGGGTGAGTGGTATGAAAAATAACTGCTAACTACTGTAGAATCAACCACCATTGGCTGAGGCAAAGATTGAGCCAAAAGAATCAGTAAGGGCTCTTTGGTAACTATGTTTTCCTTTCTAGGAACTACAGATGTTGGACCATCAGTAGTAGGGTAAGTATCTATGTTGTGAACAAGGAGGATGCTTTGGATGTCATCAGAACTGGTTAGAAGGTAAATCCTTAATAGTTTACACAACCAGCACACCATACACACACACACACACACACACACACACACAAAAAAAAACTGTAATGCATAAGCGGCACACTAAATCCCTGTCAGACTAAAATTCCCTTGAAGTAATCTCTGACAGAAAAAATGGTAGGTCAGTTTTCAAAGAGTGTACACAAGCACTACATAATTTATAGTAGTACAAGCCCAAGTAAACCCGTTCCCATACAAAACTTTCATTAATTAATAAAAAGTTTTCATAAGCAATATATTTTGCCACTAAAAAAGCCTCAAACTTAGTTGAACCTAAAATAGCTGTCCCTGATTGGAAACTTTCAATGTTAGAAAAATACCAGTTTCTTAAAGGGTAGAACCGCTAAAATAAAACAAAACTACATTGCACTATTTTATATTATTCATATCCATGAATAAATATAGAACAAATGTCTGTGTTGAAGGGTTCTGCAATGGGGACTTTACAAGAATAGCAGCTGGCCTTCAGCTATTTCCTGGCATATAAGTCCCTTATTGGCTTCTTCACTAGGTAGCAAGAATGTACTGAAGGTTTTTCACTCTGACTGCTGATTATTTTCCCTCCTTCCAGATGACCAGTCAGTAGCCAGAGTGGAAATGTGGGAGGGAGCCAGGGCTTTTGGAAACTGGCTGGTTGTTGTGTCTTGGGCAAGACATAACCCGTAAAGCCTAAAGGCTGCTATGGCAGTGGGAATGATGAACACCTCCATTACTAAATATAAGTCCACTATCTTTCATAACAAGCAATGATAGAAAATGTTACTTTCAGTGACTAAGGCTTGCAGGTTTAAACAGATTTATAAAAGTCTCATTGCTATTTAATATTTAATATATCACACAGTGATTGAATCTATAGATTCATTTACTAGTCTGGGTATATGTGTAGATCCATCTTTGAGTGTTTCTACTCATAGCAACTAACTGGTTAATGATAGTTATAGAGATATAGGTTGTATAAAATATTTATAACTAATCAGAAATTATTGTCATTGTTTGTTAGTTACATTAGTCCCAAACTTGAGTATGGAACAGCAACTATGGAAACCTTGTGATAAAACAAGCATGAATAAACAAAGAGTATAGCTGAAATACATCAAGGACATCTGTGGATGTGAACATTTAATCTATTATGAAAGATTAAAATATCTGAACTTGTGCAGTGTCTCATATAGATTAAGAGGAGACATTATTCGGGTATATTGATTATTTAGAGACAACTACCTCTGAAAATGTTTGGGGTTATCAAAAACTAGTAGAGAATTGTCAGACAACCTATGCTGAAGATTCTGTAGAAATGAGAAGTGTGCAAGCCACAGTGGTGCAGTGGTAGCATTGTTGCCTCACAGCAAGAGGTTCTCCCATTCGATTCTCAGCTGGAGCACCTTCTGTGTGGAGTCTGCATGTCCTTCCCATGGTCGAGTGGCATTCAAAAGACATGCGTAGAATGGGCGTGCCTTAGTTGGAGGTTGGGCATTGAGCTGGCACCTCGGCACCCATAAAAAAATCTACTGCCAATCATTAGCGGACCGGAGTTCTGCTGTGGTGACCCCTAACTGGGAAAAGCCGAAAGAAAAACAACAACAACTAACTGGTTCTCTGACAGCATAGCTGATGCATGGAACAGGTTACCAAATTACATTAAAGCAAACACTAGTTTAGAAATTTTTATGAGCAGCCTGGACACTTATTATAAAACAACTTTTTTGATATATTGGCAGGCTAGAAGGGCTGTAATGTCTGTGCTTGTTATATTTGTATGTATGTATATATGTATGTACTACTTTAAAAACTTGTTTTGTAAATTTTATTGGATCCACACTAATAAATTGGAGAAAAATGTATTGAAATTCAATACTTAACAGTTTAAACAGCCAAAATACCAAACAACTGATAACCTAAGTTAATAAAACCCAAAACACAATGTATCTTTTGGGATAAAGCCAATCTATACCCCTCACACTCACAGAAACACACACACACATTTGCAGCATAATTATACTGTGTGCAAGCCATATAATTGGTAAAAAATGGAATCAGTCGGTTTTAGTTGGAACAAAATGCTCCTTGCTCAGTCACTGAGTGTTGCCAAGCAGAAAAACAAAAACAGGGATTTCAGCATAAGTACACAACTTCCATTCCCACAAAGAACACTCACCAGAAAACATGTTCCTAGATATAGCTGTTGTCACAGTCACGCCGCATATGTACAGGGTGTTGAAGGAGCCATATGAAAAAAAAGGTTCACACAACAAACTTATACACACTCAAAAAACAGGGCTTGATGAATCAAAAGTCACAGCACGTTTTACTTCAATAAACTGGGATGTTCCCAAGATGCTACATATAAGCTAAATGACTAAAGAAACTGATATTAAAACTTAATCAGTAGTCAATACAATACTTTGTTAAGAAAAAAAAGTTGTGAGCCTTATCATATAATTTAATTTTATCATATAACTTAATATGAGAGGCAAATGTTTTACTGGTTCCCTTATGGTGTACATCACTGACTTTTAATTCATTGAGAACTCAGATCACAAAGTTAAACTGGTTGGTATTCAATCCTCTGAATACAATTCAAAGCAATTTTTTACAAGATGGAAAGACTAGCTGAAGCCCTTTGTCCTTGCGGAGTCAAACACCTGGTAACTCCCAAACCTAACACACAAACTGCTCTGTAACTCAGGCATGATATTGGGAGAAATGCTCCCAAAATGAAGAAGTCACTGCCAGTGCACCCTTGGAAAGAAAAGCCCGTGATTTCCTACACAAAGTAACACTCATGGAGTTTAGTTCACTGAATTTAATCCTCCTGGAACTAGGAATAAGACATTTTGTATTAAGACATAAAAAGATTGGGTCCATCAAGTAAAGAGCATCAGTGATATTCATACTCTTATACAAAAAACTATTTTTTTCTTGATGTTTTATTCAATGTGCCCATCAAACGTTATACTTTAGCATTTTACGAGGTGCCACTGAATTAATGAAGTGGCAAGTAATGCACATTTAACTGATCATTACTATCTGCAAAAATGCATTTTAAATATCGTGCTGGTCACTGGCAGAAAAAAGTGCAAAAGTGTTCATGATAGACCTTCAAAACTGCTTTGACCCAGAAAAAGGTATTATATCACTCCAGCATTCCAGATGACTCTGCTATGTCATCTCTGCTAAGGCTCTGGCTAGGTATACTATCCATAAAGCAGAACCACAACTGCCAGCATAAAATAATGTTTTGTCTTTATGTTTTGGTATCTTTATGGAGCATGCTCATTATGTTATAGAACAAGCTAGAAAAACTAAATAAGTTTTACATATCTGTAATACGAGAGACACATATGACAACTTTTGCTATGCAGCTTTGAATGATGTCATGATCAGCTCTCATGCTGTAGCATACAAGAGAGCCACTGCAGAACAACACCAGAAACACTTTTACAGCTTTATAAGCTGTAAAGCACCTTATGCTAGCAAATTAAAACCTATCTGGCAGAATGAGTGTCTTAACAGCCTTTAAAAGCTGCTTACTGATCAGAGGGGTGTTTTGCTTCTACCTATGTGGCAGGGCTAAGTATTTTACTGCTTTCAAGACTACAACACACACATTTATTTCTCTGTAAGTTGCAGTGCATAGGGACAGAGAAAGCTTTATGTACTATGAAAAATTACAATCAGGTCATCAATCATAACTATTAATTAACATGCTTTTGAAATGGGTTTAAGAAATTCACCTCTTGAGCTTTGCTCATAAGGGGAATTTCTTGAGTTGAGCACATAAACTGGTTATGACTGGCAATCCAATCATAATATTTTGCAAAAGATTATCTCAGACAACCTGCTTGTTCATACACATTTTGAAAGTGCAGGAGTGTACATGGAGGTAACAGCATACCAGTAGGATCAGACAGGCAGGATACTATGCATTCTTTATCCATCTGACAATGCTATGTAGATAGCTAGTTTTCAGATTGCTAACATCAGTCTGCATATGCCAATTCATACTCGTGTCACTTTCAACCACTGACATCACAGAGTTGGGGGCAGAAGAAAGAAGCAAAGGCATCAGGAATGAGACACTGCATCAGTTACCCTCCCGGAGACGAATACATATTGACTTTTTTATTGTGTATTTTTCCATTTCTGTACAATGGACCAGGTTTACCACATGACATCACACCAGGGCATGAGTGATGGACAGCAAACACATAGACGTACTGAGAGTGTAAGCATTGCAGTTTTGAAGTGTGCAAACTCAGGGAAGACTGAATAATGGTTGAAAATGTATTTATTGCTTTTACTGGGGTAGTACACTGATCACAACAGGCCATTGCAGGTAATGCCCAGACACTGCAGTGTCAGTTAAGATCATAAAAATAAATAAGTCAAAGTGCGAAAATCATAACTGTCCTGCCTTGGGGTCTCCTCATATAAGTATGAGTAGAAGATAAGGATAGCAGCCAGGAGTTTGATGGAACAGAGAAGTTGACCTCCATGTTAGGTGCATAAATGAATGATACAATTCATCTTAACTTTACTAATAGCTAGTGCTGTAAATTGCTCACAAATTGACTTAACTGACAATGATTTATCCCTTAGCTGTTAAAAATCCACCAAAAGTGCAGCCTGATTGGTTCAGCTTTGGCTATGACATTGCATAGGACTGTTGAACAAATCTGACACTTAAGAATGCATTTTTGTTTAAACTTGATTTAAAAATGTGAGGTTCTTGCCTCATGACACAGTTAGATCAAGTTTTTCAAGAGAAAATGAGTCTTTTTGAAGATGTTTATTTGCTGTCAGCTTCTTTACCTTTGATAAAACAGCTTCCAGCACTAATAAGGAGGTTGATAAGGAAGCAGCAAGTTGAAATTTTACACAAAATGAAAGCTTTTGCATTTATAGCTATACACAGTTTTTCTTGGAAGATATTGAATGACATGAGAATGGAATCTGAAGAGCAGTGCAAATCTCTGAGTCTAATTTTGGGTCCCCTCTATGCAGTTGACCCTGACCTGATACAATCTGAGGGGTCATTACAATTACACAAAGGTGCAATTGCAATCAGTTAATAAAGACAGGCACCACAAACTTGCAATACATAGTAGGTAACTCAATATCAGTATGGAATGTCTGAGACATTGGTTGGGCTTTTATAGGTTTCTAAAAGGTTATTTGTTACCTATGTATTTATAATAAACAGAACAAAAAGAAAATAAAACAGCATGTTACTTCAGCTTCTGTGCACATAGAATTCAAAATTTCTTTATTGCAAAATGTTAAATTATGCTGTTTATTTTCAGTGATTTTTTTTTAGCTGACATACTGTCTTGGTTCCCTTATTAACAATATTTTAAAGGTGTATAAGAGTAGAACACAGTAAATGTGCAATTCAAAGCCCAGAGAAAATGGACAAGTCTTCAGTGTTAAAGCTGCTGCACAATAGATTTACAAGAGGACTGGCAGAAGCTCTGTGAAGATCAACATCAGATATTCTCCCACTCCTTGAGAAAAATATCACTTGATAGCCCCTCAAGCACAATAACTTGCATCCCTTGTTCATCTTTCACTGTAGAGAATTTATAACTCCTCCTCTTCAGTACATCTGCAATCTATGCATGTCACAAAATATTATGCCCAGCATTTGGAAATCTGCCATAGTTCATCCATTAGACAAGCAACCACACCCTTGTACTACTGACCAATTTCTATGCTTCATAGCTGAGGCATAATACTAGAGATAATTATATACACTCAGCTATCTGGGCATGTGAAGTTTCGTGTTTTTGAACTTTCTTGTTTTTGTCATTTTTTTCGTGTCGGTTATGTCGTTGTCATCAGGTAGACCCATATACATATACATATACATACATATATATATATATATATATATATATATATGGATCCCCTACACTACACCGACACACCACAAACCCGACAGCCAGGACACCGACACCACACAAAACCGACAGTCCACATTACCGAACACCATAACACCAACTCACAACACACACACACACACAACACAAGCATACCAAAAACCTTAGTTGTGTATGTAAGATTTAGTGTAGGTTTCTAAGGTTTTTGGTGTGTTTGTGTTGTGTGTGTGTTGTGATTCGGTGTTATGGTGTTCGGTAATGTGGACTGTCGGTTTTGTGTCTTGTCGGTGTTTTGCTGTCGGGTGTGGTGTATCAGTATAGTGTAGGGGAACTATATAGATATCTATATATCTATATATATATATATATATATATAGCTATAGACTTGGCAGAACAGGGATTCCAGTCAGAAGATGATGATTTCATATTGAACCTATTTAAAGGTAAGTAGTGAGCTGAGGCATGGAAGGTGGAATTTCAGGAGATGTGCAAGAAATTGGATGTGCCATTAGTGCAAGATAAGCTGGAGGGGCCAAGTCAGGTGTTGAACGTTTTGGTATTGACAATGAACATAAATAAGCATTTATGTTTCTTACCAGCAGACATGTACAATAAGCTGAAGGGTAGGACTGCAACAGTTAGAAGAAGAAGGAAGATGATAGTCAAGGATTTGATGGAGTTTCTGGGACTGATGAATTTTTCATGCAGGGTGATAGATATGTACGGGGTTTTTGTAGGTCAGTTGCTAATTTGCTGAGTGGGTGTAAGGGTAAGCACAATTGGGTTGAGATTTCCTGGTTGGTGAAGTCAAGTTTTAATGGTGTGTCATTTTGGCAGGAGGAGTGA
Source organism: Protopterus annectens (assembly GCF_019279795.1). Classification (NCBI taxonomy): domain Eukaryota; kingdom Metazoa; phylum Chordata; order Ceratodontiformes; family Protopteridae; genus Protopterus; species Protopterus annectens. Next base: position 255,916,528 of record NC_056739.1, read on the forward strand.
GTGATTGATGTGGACCTAAGCCTGTATGTAGATGGATCAGGAGCTCATGGCATGGGGATCTACTTTGATGGAGAGTGGGTTGCTGTTTGTTGGCCTGATGAGTAAGTGCATGGAGAAGACATGTGACATTTTTGGAGCATAGGCCAATCTGGGCAGAGTCTGTGGTTTGGAGGGAGTGGTTACAGAACAGAAGCAGTGGTACAGGTTTTCGAGAGAAAAACAGGAAGGTCGATTTTGATTTTGTTGGCTTTGAAGAAGTTAATGTTGCAAAGTTTGTTAATTTTGTTTTCAGCCAGGCATGTACAAGGACATTTTAATGAGGTAGCTGATAGTCTTTTTCATCTTCACCTTCACAAATTCGATCCCCTGGTCCCAGAAGTAAGGCAAAAATCAATGATATTGCTGCAGGCAATACGGATCCTTGGAAAGGTATAGTGGGATACCAGATCCTGAAAGTCAAGGTTGAATTCTACATGAAGGCTTACAATGCAGCAGTCGCTGCGTTTTCATGTTTTGTCAGGCAGTTGCCAGTGAGTGACAGGAAGTGGTAACTTGTTTTGTTGATGAAATATGTTGCGAATCAATGTTTTTTGTGCAAGGCAGTAAGAGCAATTAAAGTACTTTTGTTGGCTATCAGTGCAGTTGATAGTATGGCAGATATGAAAAGTGATGTGTAAGCTAGTCAAAGGAGGGCAGTGAGTTCAGGCTAAGAGACTGGATATTTGTTTTCCATTGAATAAACAGTTACTCTGGTTTTGTTCAGAGGTTTGTATACACTGAGCAGATTACACTGTTTGGGCAGCATTGGAAGTATTTATGTACAAGGGGAGCATTTAGAGTTGGGGAAGTGTTGAGGACTTTGAGATGATGGGACATTTCTATTACTGATTCTTCATTAGTGATATAGTTATGCTACTCAAAAACCAGGTAGAGAAGGGTCAGCAAGTTGTGTTGCACAATAACATTGAACATCTGTTATGTCCAATGGCATGGGATAGGCAGTTGCTGAAGGTATGAGGTGGAGTTCTAGATAATTTGGTTTCCTGTTTGATTAATGGGTAAGTTATAGTAGCAGTGCAGATTATCTGTTTGATTAATGGGTAAGTTATAGTAGCAGTGCAGATTATCTGTATGATTAGGGCTGCTTAGGAGATCCAAAGCATTGGTGTGGAAAGATTTTCCAGTTCATTCCTTTATGACTGGGAGAGCATCTGATTTGGTTGAATAAAGGAAATCAATGGAGTTGATTTATAAGGTGAGGAGGTAGTCATCTAAAGCTTTTTTTATCTTACACTACTGAAGTGATCTCAGGGTGAATTTTCTATTTCCCATCCACTCAAGATTTCTCTTAAAGAGGGCCAGTGAGGTGCTCTGTTTGACATGTATGGGAAGTCTATTCCATAGCATGGGCAGTCTCTGGGTTATGAACCTGTCCCTCCAGCACATTCTATTGATTGTGGTAATGAGGTTGAGATCCCTGGAGTGTGTGGAGTGGAGGGATTGCGATTTCTTTAGATGTAGCATTTCTAACAGAGCTGAGTCAGACATGGCTTTGTAAGTCAAGCAGAGATCGGCTCTAAGTAGGTGATATGAGACAGAGAATATTTGGAGTTTTTTGAGTCTGTCCATATAGGACAAGTATTTAAGGCCTATGATCCTGTTTGTGAGGTACTTTTGTGGCCTTTCCAGTTGTTGCAGGTATCTAGTGAGGTACATGCCAAATGGGGCATTGTACTCGATGACTGTCCTAATGAGGGAAGAAGAGTAGAGACAATGACCGCTTTCTTCCTGGATGCAAAACCCTTAGTAATGAGATGTGCCACATAGAAGGACTTTCTGACCACAGTGGCAATGTGGTGGTCAAAAGAGAGGTTTCTGTCAGCCTGTGTTGACAGATCTCTTATAACACCTTCTATGTTCAGTGGACTACCATCGATGTGGTAATTCATGGGAACTTGTTTTTTCCCAAAGGGGATGACGATGCATTTTTTGGCATTGAGCTTAATACCATGGTTCTGACACCAGTCGTTGGTCTCAATGAGGCCTTTCTGTAGGATGTCAACATCACTTGGGGAGTTGATAATGGCTCCCAACTTGAAATCATCTGTGAACTTTGTCAGTCAGAGTCCTTTAATGTTGGCCTGAACGTCTGAGAAGTAGATACCAAAGAGAAGAGGACCCAGGACCAATCCCTGTGGGACTGCACTCGTGACTTGGCAGTCTGACATAAAGTCAGCTATTTTCATACTGTGGGTTCTATCTGTGAGCCAGTTTGCAACCCACCTACTGATAGAAGGGTTGATGCCTTGCTTAGTGAGTTTTTGTATGATTCCTGAGTGGGGGATGGTATAAAAGACCTTGGCCAGATCAAGGTAGGCTGTATGAACCACTTTGACTTCATCCATAGCTCTGGAAACTGACTCAAAGAAGTCAACCAGTTTGAGCAGGCATGATCTACCCTTCACAAAACCAAACTGTATGGGATCCAGAGCTTGGAGATTCCCTATATCCTTGTTTATTAGGCCCATAATGATGCGTTCCATAGCTTTGCATATCAGACTTGTCAGGCTAATGGGGCCATAGTTCACAGGGCCTGTAGTCGCTCCTCCTTTCTGGAGAGGGATGACTATAGCAGTGCACCATTCACAGTAGGGACAAAGCCTGAGGTGAGGCTGTAATGAACAGGCCACACAGGTGTGGTGTCAGTTCACTCTGAGGTTCATGTAGAGCACAGCCAGGGATATTGTTAGGTCCCATAGAAGCTGTATTCATGGCCTTGGACAGTGCTGTTTTAACCTATGCAGCAGTAATATTGTGTGTCTGGCAATCTATTGGTATTGTGATTGATCCTTTGTGGGGGTGAGAGGGGTAATGTAGGTACTAAATCTGTCAGCCAGTATATTGGCAATATCTGTTGGCTTGGTATAAAATCTGTTGGCCAGTATATTGGCAATATCTGTTGGCTTAGTATAGGAGGTACCATTGTACATTAGCTCAGAGCAAATCTGGGTATTGCCGTGGAGATTCTTTACATAGCTATAGAAGGCCTTGTGGTTGTTTTTACTATCTACTGCAATTCTGTTTTCATAGCTAGCTTTAGAAGATTTGATGAGGGATCTCAGCTTTTTGTTGAGGCTGATAAGGGAGTTTTTCCAGTCTTGGGACTTCACCTTATTCCGCATCAGTTTCCTCCTTCTGTTGTAGAGTTTGTTTCTGGCAGGGGCCCACCAGATCGGCTTCCTTTTTTTGGAGGAGAGTGTCTTCATTCTATTGGGTATGGTGAGATCCATGCATTTGTCTGTGTTCGTACAGTGCACTGGTGTATGATTTGGCAGTCATGCAACTATTCACCATTTGCATAGGTGCCATGAAGTTAGCCATCTCTGTCTTTAGGAGCCCAAAGTTAGTTTTGGGGAAGTTTTCATGGGCCTCCGCTGAAAATGGACTTGCATCCAGTCGGACATTCCCGGTCAACAAATGTAAAATAAATAAATAAAACTTAGCACTTGTAGCTGAATGTACCAATTTTAACTTATAAAACAACATTAGTAACCGAATGTACTAATTCTAACTTAGTATAAGTCTACTGCTCCATGTCTCACTCAGCAGACAGTATCAAAGGAATAGAAAGAGCTCTGTGTAAAGAAGACTCTAGTTTGTGCTACAGAATGTTTAACATGATCCTCCTTTTATATTACAAATCAAGAGAATTACCTACCACCTATTGTATTCTTCTTCTGAATAATAAAATGTGTTCTTTCTTTCTTATGCACTTTTGCAAATTATTTTAGTGCAACAAATATGCATAGCGTCTTGCATATTTTCATGACAAAAGCATTTTTTTCTCCATGGATGGAGATATAGATGGATGAAAATTTAACTTTTAAGAATCAATTTCCTAAAGTTCAACCCACCAAGGATAGGAGTTTCTCCACAGAAAATCACTGTCTAGGACTTCTGCAAGCAGTGATGCACTTTTGGGAGGGGCTTTCCCTATTTTTAAGTTGATGTGACCATTGAGGTGATATATATTACATCAGAGGGTGTGAGGGATTGACCCCCCCCCCCCATCAAGGGGTGCAAAGGAGCTTGCATCTTTGCAAAAAACACTTAAAAAGTGCTTATTTCAACTTTTCTTCTGGGAATGCAGTTCAGTGATACTAATTCTTTGTCCTTTGAATTTTGTCCACGCACAGTGGAAGCTTTTTATCTACTCCAGTATCACTCAATGGTTTTAAATTATTATTTTTGCAGGACTGAGTACACACGCTGTTTCTCTTTCTCTAGAAAATTCTGTGTATGATTGCTTTGACAAAAACGTTAATGCATTATACAGAGAAATACAGATTCTATATCAGATGCTTCCTTCTACAATAACTGAGAAACTATGTCTTTGAGAAGTTGTTAGTGGATTCACATCAGAGCATATGCAGACCATCTTAACAGGTATAAACCTATATGTTGAAAAATTTAATTTGGCTCAGAATTTTTGATTTCTGATTTTATTTTGCCAGCTATTTTCCTGCCTTCTCCAAATGTGTGAGACTATAGAGATGGTTATTTACATAACACTTCCCTGTAGAATGATATGTAACAGACTTTGAAGGGTCAAAATCTTGAATTTTGGAATTTTACTCACAGATTTAAGAAGGAAAGATCTAGAATACCTCTCCAAGAAGACTCATTCTTTGATGACAGAAACATTCTAGAAGAGAAGCCTCTGCTACTTTGATTTATTACCACTGTTGCTATGATTCCTAGGTTGAATAAGTGCTGAAGAATCTGAGGAAAATATTCTGTTTGTTTCAGAGGTTGTGGAGGAATTTCCCTGAAAGGAAATATTTGTTGCCAACTGTATCCTTCTTGAACCATGTTTAACAACCATTAGTCTGTCATAATCTTTTGCCAAAGATGAATATACAGAGACAGTAGTCAGGACAGATTTTGAGAGAAATGAGCAGTAGGGGAGGAGATGAGCAAAAGAATGCCGGCATACTCATTCTGTAGCTGTAGATCGGCCCTTTTTAGGGAAGGATCCTTGATTTTTTTATTGTTCCCATCCTAAGATCTCTTTTTAATTTCCCTGTTTAGGTCCCAAAGACAGAGATTGTTTATTTTGTTTCTTAGATAAGAAAGGGAATCTGAGAGGTTTGTAAGACAGATCTGTAAAATTTTGAAAACTTCCCAAAATGTTTGAGGACCCGAGTAGCAGATGGACAAAATAAAATATATTTTTCTAAAGCTGAATTAAAACGTTCAGGGCTTACCTCACTAGAAAGTGTCTCATTACTTACCTAGGACATACCTCATCAAAACAGTAGCAGAAGCAGAGGCCCTAAACACAATATCTGCCCCATGATACATATTCCTTAAGGTATATTTAGATTCTTGAGAAATGCTGCAGATGACAAGACAGAGAGGGACACTACTTTGAGAGATTCAGCTGCCACTCCTCACCCTGAAAATGTACATACAGGAAAGTAAAAACTCCCACATACATGTCTCATAACTAAGAATTCCATGTGCCAGAGTGGAAGAAGAAAAAAATGATCTTACCAAATCTGTCCAACATCTTCCTCTTCTTGTTTATAGGGGAAGGGTTGATTGACACCAGGAAATTGTTCTTCACTGGTGAAGATGTGGAAATGGCTGCAATGTCAGATGCAAGATGAGAAATAAATGGTTGCTAATTTGAGAAACTTTATAAGGCCTATCTGCTTTTGGGGGAATGAAGGTTGTGAATCTGGGTTGTTACAGGCAGCATTCCAAGGTTGGCATTAACTAAGGAACATGAATACAATGAGGCATATCCACTTCTAACATATCATAATAGCTCCAGATATTCAGGGGGGCATAAATTTGTTCTCATAAAAATACTTCATTCATACTGATTATAGTCTGAAACAGTGACATTTCCTTCAATGGAGGTACTGAAGGTACTGAAGACCCCATTTCCTCAGTATTCCAGATATGGGGTTGAGAATCTGTAGGAAGTGAAGCTCTGTCCCTGCCTACGTAAGTGTCATCTGATATGTCATCCTTAGGAATTTTCCACTGACCTGATTTACAGGTACTGTATTGTGAGTACCAGGATTGGCTGTCTGCGGCAATTTTTTGGCGAAGGTAGACACCATGTCTTATGATGAACAATGTGTAATCTTTTGTTGTTTCTTTATGTGTATCTCTGATGATGAATTGAAACTTCTCCACCATCAAGAGGTCTCTTCCGCCAGAAACTTCTAGCAGCATTCTTCCTTGCCCATTTCGAATACAGGACCAGCTGATGAGGATGCACCTGACCCTTGGCTTGGGTCTATGATATTTCATCGAATGGGTACTCAGTCAATACCCAGTCGTCATACACCTATTTATCAAAGCCGTGTTTCAGCGAATGGTGGATTTTAACTAGGGAACACAAGTGGTTGGCCAACTGAGCGACCACAAAAAAATAAATAAATAAATAAAACCTGCTAAGGTGGGGGACTACACCCCCTTACCCCCAATGTGGGCAGCCCCCCCTACACCTCCCCCTAACTAAATATACCAACTCTGAGATTGCACTACAATGGGGATAAGGGCAAATTCCAGATGGTGGCCAACCGCCTAGTTAAAATCCACCATGCGCTGAAGTGTGGCTTCGATAAATAGGTATTCAATTAAAGGGTATTCGCTAAATACCCATGTGATGAAATGATATAGACCCTCCTGGCTCATGGTGGCTGAAAGGACTACACTGGAGCAAGCTGGTGAGGTAAGGGGGTGAGTGGTATGAAAAATAACTGCTAACTACTGTAGAATCAACCACCATTGGCTGAGGCAAAGATTGAGCCAAAAGAATCAGTAAGGGCTCTTTGGTAACTATGTTTTCCTTTCTAGGAACTACAGATGTTGGACCATCAGTAGTAGGGTAAGTATCTATGTTGTGAACAAGGAGGATGCTTTGGATGTCATCAGAACTGGTTAGAAGGTAAATCCTTAATAGTTTACACAACCAGCACACCATACACACACACACACACACACACACACAAAAAAAAACTGTAATGCATAAGCGACACACTAAATCCCTGTCAGACTAAAATTCCCTTGAAGTAATCTCTGACAGAAAAAATGGTAGGTCAGTTTTCAAAGAGTGTACACAAGCACTACATAATTTATAGTAGTACAAGCCCAAGTAAACCCGTTCCCATACAAAACTTTCATTAATTAATAAAAAGTTTTCATAAGCAATATATTTTGCCACTAAAAAAGCCTCAAACTTAGTTGAACCTAAAATAGCTGTCCCTGATTGGAAACTTTCAATGTTAGAAAAATACCAGTTTCTTAAAGGGTAGAACCGCTAAAATAAAACAAAACTACATTGCACTATTTTATATTATTCATATCCATGAATAAATATAGAACAAATGTCTGTGTTGAAGGGTTCCGCAATGGGGACTTATATGCCAGGAAATAGCTGAAGGCCAGCTGCTATTCTTGTAAAGTCCCTTATTGGCTTCTTCACTAGGTAGCAAGAATGTACTGAAGGTTTTTCACTCTGACTGCTGATTATTTTCCCTCCTTCCAGATGACCAGTCAGTAGCCAGAGTGGAAATGTGGGAGGGAGCCAGGGCTTTTGGAAACTGGTTGGTTGTTGTGTCTTGGGCAAGACATAACCCGTAAAGCCTAAAGGCTGCTATGGCAGTGGGAATGATGAACACCTCCATTACTAAATATAAGTCCACTATCTTTCATAACAAGCAATGATAGAAAATGTTACTTTCAGTGACTAAGGCTTGCAGGTTTAAACAGATTTATAAAAGTCTCATTGCTATTTAATATTTAATATATCACACAGTGATTGAATCTATAGATTCATTTACTAGTCTGGGTATATGTGTAGATCCATCTTTGAGTGTTTCTACTCATAGCAACTAACTGGTTAATGATAGTTATAGAGATATAGGTTGTATAAAAATATTTATAACTAATCAGAAATTATTGTCATTGTTTGTTAGTTACATTAGTCCCAAACTTGAGTATGGAACAGCAACTATGGAAACCTTGTGATAAAACAAGCATGAATAAACAAAGAGTATAGCTGAAATACATCAAGGACATCTGTGGATGTGAACATTTAATCTATTATGAAAGATTAAAATATCTGAACTTGTGCAGTGTCTCATATAGATTAAGAGGAGACCTTATTCGGGTATATTGATTATTTAGAGACAACTACCTCTGAAAATGTTTGGGGTTATCAAAAACTAGTAGAGAATTGTCAGACAACCTATGCTAAAGATTCTGTAGAAATGAGAAGTGTGCAAGCCACAGTGGTGCAGTGGTAGCATTGTTGCCTCACAGCAAGAGGTTCTCCCATTCGATTCTCAGCTGGAGCACCTTCTGTGTGGAGTCTGCATGTCCTTCCCATGGTCGAGTGGCATTCAAAAGACATGCGTAGAATGGGCGTGCCTTAGTTGGAGGTTGGGCATTGAGCTGGCACCTCGGCACCCATAAAAAAATCTACTGCCAATCATTAGCGGACCGGAGTTCTGCTGTGGTGACCCCTAACTGGGAAAAGCCGAAAGAAAAACAACAACAACAACTAACTGGTTCTCTGACAGCATAGCTGATGCATGGAACAGGTTACCAAATTACATTAAAGCAAACACTAGTTTAGAAATTTTTATGAGCAGCCTGGACACTTATTATAAAACAACTTTTTTGATATATTGGCAGGCTAGAAGGGCTGTAATGTCTGTGCTTGTTATATTTGTATGTATGTATATATGTATGTACTACTTTAAAAACTTGTTTTGTAAATTTTATTGGATCCACACTAATAAATTGGAGAAAAATGTATTGAAATTCAATACTTAACAGTTTAAACAGCCAAAATACCAAACAACTGATAACCTAAGTTAATAAAACCCAAAACACAATGTATCTTTTGGGATAAAGCCAATCTATACCCCTCACACTCACAGAAACACACACACAGATTTGCAGCATAATTATACTGTGTGCAAGCCATATAATTGGTAAAAAATGGAATCAGTCGGTTTTAGTTGGAACAAAATGCTCCTTGCTCAGTCACTGAGTGTTGCCAAGCAGAAAAACAAAAACAGGGATTTCAGCATAAGTACACAACTTCCATTCCCACAAAGAACACTCACCAGAAAACATGTTCCTAGATATAGCTGTTGTCACAGTCACGCTGCATATGTACAGGGTGTTGAAGGAGCCATATGAAAAAAAAGGTTCACACAACAAACTTATACACACACAAAAAACAGGGCTTGATGAATCAAAAGTCACAGTACGTTTTACTTCAATAAACTGGGATGTTCCCAAGATGCTACATATAAGCTAAATGACTAAAGAAACTGATATTAAAACTTAATCAGTAGTCAATACAATACTTTGTTAAGAAAAAAAAGTTGTGAGCCTTATCATATAATTTAATTTTATCATATAACTTAATATGAGAGGCAAATGTTTTACTGGTTCCCTTATGGTGTACATCACTGACTTTTAATTCAATGAGAACTCAGATCACAAAGTTAAACTGGTTGGTATTCAATCCTCTGAATACAATTCAAAGCAATTTTTTACAAGATGGAAAGACTAGCTGAAGCCCTTTGTCCTTGCGGGAGTCAAACACCTGGTAACTCCCAAACCTAACACACAAACTGCTCTGTAACTCAGGCATGATATTGGGAGAAATGCTCCCAAAATGAAGAAGTCACTGCCAGAGCACCCTTGGAAAGAAAAGCCCGTGATTTCCTACACAAAGTAACACTCATGGAGTTTAGTTCACTGAATTTAATCCTCCTGGAACTAGGAATAAGACATTTTGTATTAAGACATAAAAAGATTGGGTCCATCAAGTAAAGAGCATCAGTGATATTCATACTCTTATACAAAAAACTATTTTTTTCTTGATGTTTTATTCAATGTGCCCATCAAACGTTATACTTTAGCATTTTACGAGGTGCCACTGAATTAATGAAGTGGCAAGTAATGCACATTTAACTGATCATTACTATCTGCAAAAATGCATTTTAAATATCGTGCTGGTCACTGGCAGAAAAAAGTGCAAAAGTGTTCATGATAGACCTTTCAAAACTGCTTTGACCCAGAAAAAGGTATTATATCAGTCCAGCATTCCAGATGACTTTGCTATGTCATGTCTGCTAAGGCTCTGGCTAGGTATACTATCCATAAAGCAGAACCACAACTGCCAGCACAAAATAATGTTTTGTTTTTATGTTTTGGTATCTTTAAAAACACTGTAGTACCATGGAGCATGCTCATTATGTTATAGAACAAGCTAGAAAAACTAAATAAGTTTTACATATCTGTAATATGAGAGACACATATGACAACTTTTGCTATGCAGCTTTGAATGATGTCATGATCAGCTATCATGCTGTAGCATACAAGAGAGCCACTGCAGAACAACACCAGAAACACTTTTACAGCTTTATAAGCTGTAAAGCACCTTATGCTAGCAAATTAAAACCTATCTGGCAGAATGAGTGTCTTAACAGCCTTTAAAAGCTGCTTACTGATCAGAGGGGTGTTTTGCTTCTACCTATGTGGCAGGGCTAAGTATTTTACTGCTTTCAAGACTACAACACACACATTTATTTCTCTGTAAGTTGCAGTGCATAGGGACAGAGAAAGCTTTATGTACTATGAAAAATTACAATCAGGTCATCAATCATAACTATTAATTAACATGCTTTTGAAATGGGTTTAAGAAATTCACCTCTTGAGCTTTGCTCATAAGGGGAATTTCTTGAGTTGAGCACATAAACTAGTTATGACTGGCAATCCAATCATAATATTTTGCACAAGATTATTTCAGACAACCTGCTTGTTCATACACATTTTGAAAGTGCAGGAGTGTACATGGAGGTAACAGCATACCAGTAGGATCAGACAGGCAGGATACTATGCATTCTTTATCCATCTGACAATGCTATGTAGATAGCTGGTTTTCAGATTGCTAACATCAGTCTGCATATGCCAATTCATACTCGTGTCACTTTCAACCACTGACATCATAGAGCTGGGGGCAGAAGAAAGAAGCAAAGGCATCAGGAATGAGACACTGCATCAGTTACCCTCCCGGAGACGAATACATATTGACTTTTTATTGTGTATTTTTCCATTTCTGTACAATGGACCAGGTTTACCACATGACATCACACCAGGGCATGAGTGATGGACAGCAAACACATAGACGTACTGAGAGTGTAAGCATTGCAGTTTTGAAGTGTGCAAACTCAGGGAAGACTGAATAATGGTTGAAAATGTATTTATTGCTTTTACTGGGGTAGTACACTGATCACAACAGACCATTGCAGGTAATGCCCAGACACTGCAGTGTCAGTTGTTAAGATCATAAAAATAAATAAGTCAAAGTGCGAAAATCATAACTGTCCTGCCTTGGGGTCTCCTCATATAAGTATGAGTAGAAGATAAGGATAGCAGCCAGGAGTTTGATGGAACAGAGAAGTTGACCTCCATGTTAGGTGCATAAATGAATGATACAATTCATCTTAACTTTACTAATAGCTAGTGCTGTAAATTGCTCACAAATTGACTTAACTGACAATGATTTATCACTTAGCTGTTAAAAATCCACCAAAAGTGCAGCCTGATTGGTTCAGCTTTGGCTATGACATTGCATAGGACTGTTGAACAAATCTGACACTTAAGAATGCATTTTTGTTTAAACTTTATTTAAAAATGTGAGGTTCTTGCCTCATGACACAGTTAGATCAAGTTTTTCAAGAGAAAATGAGTCTTTTTGAAGATGTTTATTTGCTGTCAGCTTCTTTACCTTTGATAAAACAGCCTCCAGCACTAATAAGGAGGTTGATAAGGAAGCAGCAAGTTGAAATTTTACAAAAAATGAAAGCTTTTGCATTTATAGCTATACACAGTTTTTCTTGGAAGATATTGAATGACATGAGAATGGAATCTGAAGAGCAGTGCAAATCTCTGAGTCTAATTTTGGGTCCCCTCTATGCAGTTGACCCTGACCTGATACAATCTGAGGGGTCATTACAATTACACAAAGGTGCAATTGCAATCAGTTAATAAAGACAGGCACCACAAACTTGCAATACATAGTAGGTAACTCAATATCAGTATGGAATGTCTGAGACATTGGTTGGGCTTTTATAGGTTTCTAAAAGGTTATTTGTTACCTATGTATTTATAATAAACAGAACAAAAAGAAAATAAAACAGCATGTTACTTCAGCTTCTGTGCACATAGAATTCAAAATTTCTTTATTGCAAAATGTTAAATTATGCTGTTTATTTTCAGTGATTTTTTTTTAGCTGACATACTGTCTTGGTTCCCTTATTAACAATATTTTAAAGGTGTATAAGAGTAGAACACAGTAAATGTGCAATTCAAAGCCCAGAGAGAATGGACAAGTCTTCAGTGTTAAAGCTGCTGCACAATAGATTTACAAGAGGACTGGCAGAAGCTCTGTGAAGATCAACATCAGATATTCTCCCACTCCTTGAGAAAAATATCACTTGATAGCCCCTCAAGCACAATAACTTGCATCCCTTGTTCATCTTTCACTGTAGAGAATTTATAACTCCTCCTCTTCAGTACATCTGCAATCTATGCATGTCACAAAATATTATGCCCAGCATTTGGAAATCTGCCATAGTTCATCCATTAGACAAGCAACCACACCCTTGTACTACTGACCAATTTCTATGCTTCATAGCTGAGGCATAATACTAGAGATAATTATATACACTCAGCTATCTGGGCATGTGAAGTTTCGTGTTTTTGAACTTTCTTGTTTTTGTCATTTTTTTCGTGTCGGTTATGTCGTTGTCATCAGGTAGACCCATATACATATACATATACATATATATATACATATATATATATACATATATATATATATATATATATATATATATATATATATATATATATATATATATATATATATATATATATATATGGATCCCCTACACTACACCGACACACCACAAACCCGACAGCCAAGACACCGACACCACACAAAACCGACAGTCCACATTACCGAACACCATAACACCAACTCACAACACACACACACACAACACAAGCACACCAAAAACCTTAGTTGTGTATGTAAGATTTAGTGTAGGTTTCTAAGGTTTTTGGTGTGTTTGTGTTGTGTGTGTGTTGTGATTCGGTGTTATGGTGTTCGGTAATGTGGACTGTCGGTTTTGTGTCTTGTCGGTGTTTTGCTGTCGGGTGTGGTGTATCAGTGTAGTGTAGGGGAACTATATAGATATCTATATATATATATATATATATATATATATATATATATATATATATATATATATATGTATAGATATATATATAGATATATGTATATGGGTCTACCTGATAACACCGACACGCCAAAACACCGACAACGACATAACCGACACGAAAAAAATGACAAAAACAAGAAAGTTCAAAAACACGAAACTTCACATGCCCGACAAACCAAAATCCCGACAATCAACAAAACAAATACCTATCCCGAAAAACACACACACAGCACAAGCATACCAAAAACCTTACAAACCTACACTAAACCTTACATACACAACTATCTATACACTAACCTTAACCCAAACCCTAACCCTAAGGTCCATCACTATCGCACAATTACCTTACCCGCACCCTAACCCAAAAGTCCGTCATTATCGCACACTTATCTTACCCGCACCCTAACCCTAAAGTCCATCACTATCGCACACTTACCTTACCCGCACCCTAACCCCAAGGTCCGTCACTATCACACACTTACCTTACCAGCACCCTAACGTCCCGCACTATCACATACTTACACAGTCGCAGTCATTTCACATGTCGGTGTTTTCAGCGTCGGGATTTCGAACTGTCAGTTATTTCCGTTGTCGGTCTTCCGGTCTCGGTGTTGTGAATGTCGTCCTTGTGTACTGTCGGTCTACTGAAGTAGACCCATATTTTATATATATATATATATATATATATATATATATATATATATATATATATTTAGCTTGAAATGGTCAAAGCACTATCAGGCGAACATTTAGAAGTTTGAAAATAAACATTGCCAGATGAGACATCGCATTACCGGGAAGTTGCCAGTTGAAACGTCGAAAATGAACGCTAAAGAATACCAAACCTGTTGTATTATACTAGTGTTGACTACAGCAGACTGATGGGCATTGCAAGAGTCTAATGCTACATACTGTAGCAACAAAGACAACTGGGCGATATAAACTGCGCCCACTACTGTATTACACACAGTGGTTTTGCAGCCACTAACACCAGAAAGTGTAAACGTTACTAATTGTGCCTATGGTGCATAGGAGCCATCCTTCTGCTGCGTTCTGGCTTCTAGGATACCCTTGACCAGATGTATCCCATTGATTCCAGAAACTTACAGCAAATAATGGTGGCAACCTTTCCAATGTGTTGCTATGCATACCATACTGCCTAGGCCTTCCCAATACATAATTCTCTCTAAAGAACTTGCATAGTGGTTTAGTGTTGTCAGGCATGTCTGCCTCAATATCATTCAGTGTACCCTCCACATGTTCAGGACTGATGAAAGCCAATGCAGGAATTTCCTTGCAGAGTAGGGCAAATATTATGGAGGTTCCAAACTGTGCAGCCAGATGTAAACGCTGAATCTGTCGCCATGCAATCTGGCACAGGTGAAACCAACAACCCTTGGTGATGCTGCTGTTGAAATGAGTTTGAATGGCATTCACGGCACCTTTCTCAAAATCACTAATCACCAGCTTGGGTGCTAAGAGGAGATCATATCGTGTACACATACTACAGACACAGTCGCAGAGCATATTATAGCATGCCTCAGACTTAGATGGCAGTATACCATATAATACTGGTATGACCTTGCTAACCTCACTAACTTCCAACTTACAGTGGATGGTATGCACCTGTTTGCACTCAGATGTGCTGATTGGGAATGTGCCATCCACTAAAATGTAGTCAGAATAACACACAATCTCTAGATTACTTTCTGTGGTTAGGACTACACAATTATCTGCTGGACAGCCAGCACCTGCGTGTTCACCAAGAAATTCCCCGTTCTTTATTGGTAGGTGTCCAGGCCTGAGATCTGCTAGAGTATCCATATCTGGTACAATGCTTTTCTTTTTTATATGCCTAACCCTGCTAACTACCTGCTTAAGCGCTAAGGTGTTTGGTAGGACATTGACTACAGCTGTCGGAGTTTCAGCCATGATTTCACTGACAACTTTACAGGGGTCTTCAACTGATGTTTCTGCCCATTGTTTCAGTCTTTCCCTAACTTCCTACATAGTGGCCTTAAAAGTGTCTGGTCCATGGAAATGGCCTGTACTCTTGGTTAGCATATGACCTCTGTCACTCAGTGTTGTGATGCATCATCCTTTACATTTATCTCTCAGCTTTCTATGACAGCACCAGTATGTGCTGTCATTAATAGATTTCTCTGAAATATACTGTTAGCCATCAATACACAACATTTGCTTCCTCTTCTGTGTAAATATGGTAGCATATATCTCTCCAAGCTTTCCTGGCACAAATTCTGTATCTTCATTCACAGCTGAACTGGTGCTATATGAAAATATATTTAAACTCATGTCAGTCTGGTATACCTACTATCATTTTCTAGGTATCCTTTCGTACTACTGTTTACAATACATACCTTGCCATTTCCATAGTTGGTGGGGGTATGTGAGAGATTCCTTCACAGAGGACTTGTTATGCTGTTATCCATAGTATATACCACAGCTTTAGGTTGTACGAGGAACCGTTGTGTTTCCCTGGTTGACATTTTGACCGTATTTAAGTCACAGCACTTGTCACAAGGTCTACAGTTGTAAGGTCGCATTTGTTAAGGTCGACCCAATGTTTGGTTTTGATCTTTCTTTATTCGATGATTGGATTCCTGCACATTAAGTGTTCGACCTTAAGTTAGTCGGGTAAACATCCTTCGACTAATTCAAGGTAAGTCACCTATATCTGAAGAGAATTTAAGTTGAGGAAGGTAGTAAGGGAAATAAGTGGAAGGTGACAGGATTAGGGATGATAGTTTAGGCAGGCAAACAAATAAATAAATAAGACAGAGCAGTTTTATTGTGGGTCACATTCCATGGTTGGCAGGTTACAAAAAAAAATCCTTTTCTGTGAGGGCTGCCAGTAGAGAAGTTGGGCAGCTGGGGAGAGGAGGCTCCAGTTATAAAGCTCCCTTTGCAGTTTAGGTTAAGCTTTAAGTGTTTGGCTGTTTTGAAGGATTGTTGGGGGATTTATGCCTTTTGAATAAGTTTAAAATTATTGATGTTGATGGGGTGTAGGGACTGATCAATTCAGAAGGTTCAGGAACTAATGATTTGGTAGCTGCATTAACTGCCTTGTGTCAGAGGTAAGCAGGCAAGGTTAGCACACAGATCTGGGAAAATGGGTGCTGGGATTTGGTTATTACATGGTAGTAGTGAGGGAGAAAGATGTGACACTTCTCTGCTCTTGTTGGCATATTTTCTTATGATTCACAAAAACATTGATTGACAGCTAGTAATGCCTAGTTTCAATATGAGCAGCATTTTGGTAAATGGAAAGCAGCTGATAAAACCTTATGCTGGGAAGTCTGGCATGCTGACATTTGCTTAGCTACAATGCTGGACAGTGCAAAGGGACAAGGTAGGCAGATGAGAGATTCTGGGGATAAGGTAGGGACTTTAATGCAAGTAGGTATGATTAAGCCTACAAATTGACCAGAAACATCTGAGTGTGGGGGCAATCAAGCAACAGCAAAGTGCTCGTGCAGAGAAGGGGGGCAGGCATCTTTTCCATTACAGGATGGGGTAAGGCAGTGCAATGCAGGTAAGCACAATCTCAGTGTAAGGAGTCATTTTTGTGGGCAAAGAAGAGTTTGCCTTTTCAAGGACAGCTAGGGAGACGAGCCTTCTCCTTCACCCATTAAAGTGTTGATGCTGGTGGCCCAATTGCATGGGTTTACTGATGATGAGGTAGCACAGGAGCAGTCTGAAGGCTTTGTCAAGGAATTTTCTAGTAAACAGAAGGTGGCAGTGGGAGGGGTGCCATGTTGCAATCTAAAGTCAGTCAAGGTGAAGGAAGACGTTGTTTGCAAGTTGTTATGTAAGGAAATTGAAGCTGACAGCTTGCTAAGCCCTTTTTAGATACCACCTTTCAAGAATTATTGCATTTCGCCACTGGATTTAGTTCCCAAGAAGAAGACAAATGAATTTAGGCTGATTTATCATTTATTTTACCCTGAAGGGGATTATGTAATTGATTCCTTCAGCAGGTCGATGCGCTGCACAATGTGTCTCTATGGATGACACTGTGCATCTAATCAGGGAATTTCAGGATCCATGGCTGGTGAAATTAGACACTGAGGAAATGTCTGGGTATTTTTGTTGATCAGAGACATTGATTAGCCATTGTTTGATATGTGTTTGTGATATGTGTGTGTGGATGGAATCTATTATTTTGAAAAGGAAATACCATTAGAATGAGAGGTTGTTTGTGCCTCATTCAAGGAATTCAGCCTGGTATTGCACTGGACTTGGCAGAACAGGGATTCCAGTCAGAAGATGATGATTTCATATTGAACCTATTTAAGGGTAGGTAGTGAGCTGAGGCATGGAAGGTGGAATTTCAGGAGATGTGCAAGAAATTGGATGTGCCATTAGTGCAAGATAAGCTGGAGGGGCCAAGTCAGGTGTTGAACGTTTTGGTATTGACAATGAACATAAATAAGCATTTATGTTTCTTACCAGCAGACATGTACAATAAGCTGAAGGGTAGGACTGCAACAGTTAGAAGAAGAAGGAAGATGATAGTCAAGGATTTGATGGAGTTTCTGGGGCTGATGAATTTTTCATGCAGGGTGATAGATATGTACAGGGTTTTTGTAGGTCAGTTGCTAATTTGCTGAGTGGGTGTAAGGGTAAGCACAATTGGGTTGAGATTTCCTGGTTGGTGAAGTCAAGTTTTAATGGTGTGTCATTTTGGCAGGAGGAGTGAGTGATTGATGTGGACCTAAGCCTGTATGTAGATGGATCAGGAGCTCATGGCATGGGGATCTACTTTGATGGAGAGTGGGTTGCTGTTTGTTGGCCTGATGAGTAAGTGCATGGAGAAGACATGTGACATTTTTGGAGCATAGGCCAATCTGGGCAGAGTCTGTGGTTTGGAGGGAGTGGTTACAGAACAGAAGCAGTGGTACAGGTTTTCGAGAGAAAAACAGGAAGGTCGATTTTGATTTTGTTGGCTTTGAAGAAGTTAATGTTGCAAAGTTTGTTAATTTTGTTTTCAGCCAGGCATGTACAAGGGCATTTTAATGAGGTAGCTGATAGTCTTTTTCATCTTCACCTTCACAAATTCGATCCCCTGGTCCCAGAAGTAAGGCAAAAATCAATGATATTGCTGCAGGCAATACGGATCCTTGGAAAGGTATAGTGGGATACCAGATCCTGAAAGTCAAGGTTGAATTCTACATGAAGGCTTACAATGCAGCAGTCGCTGCGTTTTCATGTTTTGTCAGGCAGTTGCCAGTGAGTGACAGGAAGTGGTAACTTGTTTTGTTGATGAAATATGTTGCGAATCAATGTTTTTTGTGCAAGGCAGTAAGAGCAATTAAAGTACTTTTGTTGGCTATCAGTGCAGTTGATAGTATGGCAGATATGAAAAGTGATGTGTAAGCTAGTCAAAGGAGGGCAGTGAGTTCAGGCTAAGAGACTGGATATTTGTTTTCCATTGAATAAACAGTTACTCTGGTTTTGTTCAGAGGTTTGTATACACTGAGCAGATTACACTGTTTGGGCAGCATTGGAAGTATTTATGTACAAGGGGAGCATTTAGAGTTGGGGAAGTGTTGAGGACTTTGAGATGATGGGACATTTCTATTACTGATTCTTCATTAGTGATATAGTTATGCTACTCAAAAACCAGGTAGAGAAGGGTCAGCAAGTTGTGTTGCACAATAACATTGAACATCTGTTATGTCCAATGGCATGGGATAGGCAGTTGCTGAAGGTATGAGGTGGAGTTCTAGATAATTTGGTTTCCTGTTTGATTAATGGGTAAGTTATAGTAACAGTGCAGATTATCTGTTTGATTAATGGGTAAGTTATAGTAGCAGTGCAGATTATCTGCATGATTAGGGCTGCTTAGGAGATCCAAAGCACTGGTGTGGAAAGATTTTCCAGTTCATTCCTTTAATACTGGGAGAGCATCTGATTTGGTTGAATAAAGGAAATCAATGGAGTTGATTTATAAGGTGAGGAGGTAGTCATCTAAAGCTTTTTTTATCTTACACTACTTAGGGTTAATTTTGTTAGTTGTTAATTTTTTTTTTTTTTTGTTTTTTTGCTGGTGTAATCATTGTCTTGTCGAGTCATTCTTATTTTTTTTTTGGGTGGAGAAGAGAGCTGTGGTTCGAACTAGTGGAAGTATGTTGGGCTTGGACTAGGACAGATGAAAGTCATGGCAAGACACCTTTTAAGGATTAAGCAGGCAGCATTTGTTGGGAAAAGTTGGTGAAATACAGGCAGTATTAGGTGTACTGCACATGTTGTTTATTCATTTAGAGGGTAATGGCTTTGGTCAGTTACCTAAGAGAGCCTTGTTGTGTCGGATTGCTACTGACATTTGAGATCTGAAGCAAAGGTTTCTGCACATTGAGGTAGTACCGTACCTGGTTGGTGTTGAGGCATGTGGATAGTTTTATGCATTTGTAGATATCTAGACGGTTTGCTAATCATAGAGTGTCGAGGGCTCAGAATAAGTTAGGTCTGTATGTGATTGAGCACAGAGATTTTAATTATCGAGGTGGAAGGAGTTCATTTCAATGATACAGGTTTAGATTTGTTCAATATTCATTTGTCATTATTTTTGAAAGATTTGGTTAAAGACTGTTAAGGGGGAGCAATGGCAAGTTGGTGGGTGGAGTAAGAAAGGATTAAATGAACCCCTCTTCTCCCCCCTTTGGTGTTTGGTCATTCAGAAGTCAGTGGTGGTATGCTGCTTTGGAAGATGGTCATGTGCACAGAGTGAGTGGTGGGATTGCTTGTTTTGGAATGGAAGATGAGTGGTTCCTATGCTGCGAACTGTAATACAGTTTTGTAATACTGGTATTATAAATGTTATGTTTATGTTGTTTACTATAATGTATTACTTGAGAATTTTATTAAAAAATGGTTGCAATGGCAATACTGATGTTCTTTCTTGGAAGAGATCTTTGGACAAATATAGTTTGCTTGCAGAATCATTTGTCCTAGAACACCCAAGTAGTGAGATGTGTGTGGGGAGAGGGATTGTGATCCTGGGTAAGTTTGCAGCAGAAGGATTTAAGGAGGAGTGAAAAAGGTTAATTTGCAGGAAGAAATGTGGATTGGTTAGGGCAGGAAGTGAGGCAGTTGTCAGGGGGATAGGGTTGATATGCTTAGGGTCGGCTTAGCTACGCTTCCTTAAGCTTGGTTTGAAGCAACCCCCCTGCCCTTCCCTTGTTAGTTGTAGTAGTGGGTTGTAGTTTTAGGTACTAGGGTTTATTATTATGGTGGAGTAAAAGAGGCTCACTGAATCCATCTTTCATCCACCTACTTTGATTCTGGCCATTCAGAAGTGAGTGCTGGTACATTGCTTTAGAAGATGGTGATGAGAGTGGTAGGATTTAATGCTGCTTATTTGAGAATGCTGTAAACTGCAATGCTATTTTTAATATTAGATCTTACTCCAATAAATGTTACATTTATGTTGCTTACTATAATGTATTAATTGATTTTTATTATTAAATGGTCACAATGGCAATCTTGGATTGTTTTCTTGGAAGGGGTCTTTGGACTAACCTTCAGACTATGATAGGATTCTGACTACTCTCACACAACAACTAAAATCTTTCAAAGACAAACTAGATCCATCAAGCACAGCAATGATCATTGTGTATCCTTGCTTTTTTCTGGTTGTTGTACCAACTGAAAATCCTGCAGAGGAATTTCCCCAGTATCCAGAACAAATTATCTGTGCTCAGTATGAATACTGAATTAGACTGTCTGTAAATATAAGCCAAACCCATGTCTCTAACCCTGCCAACTAAAAACAGGAAAACAAATATGTAAATAAACAAACCTTAAAATGACATCTTACTTTCAATGGTGAAAAATATAATGAACACCTTGATAGGGGCAAGTAAACATTTCAGGACAGTACTGGAGTGATTCAAGACTGTACGAGCTAACTAATTGGTCCTTTTTATGAAAGTGGCTCTCTTATTTTTAGTCCACTATTTCATATTGCAGATAAAGTAAGCCGGGGATGTGACCTATATAAATCAGAAAGTAGACCACAGTTTGGTACCTACAACATCATCTAGGCAAGTAGAAATGACAATAATAACCATCTTTTGGCTAACATCATGCTTTGGAGGAAGCAGGCAGAAGGCGGCATTTCATTTCATGGAACCAAAGCAACTGGATATGGATTGAAAATTTACTCCTTGCTCAGCCCTGAACTCAAATTTGTTTAAAATTTTCACTCATGATGGAGACGAAGAAATGACTGACTTTAATTGTTGTATTTATTGATCAAAAGTCGGAAGCATAAAGACTACTGCAAACTGAAGAGCAGGCACTCTTGAAGATTAGAAATAGAACAGTACTGGATGAATGCAAAGAGACAGTTACTCTGCATTTTCTAAATAAACAATACACATTGACAAAATAACATCACTGATATTTGACTTAATGAATCTGGAGTAGCTATGCATAACAAATGTGAAATGGCAGTAAGGGGATTACATTTTACAGAGGCCTGACTCTTAGACAGGATAAACTTAAAATATATATAATGTCACTATGTTGTACTGTACAATTCTTTTGGTTTCCATTTTCTGTGGTAGTAAACAAAATTTTGGACTCCAAAGAAAAAGAACAGCAAATAAATGTCCTGGGAATTCAAAGATGTTAAAGCAGACCAATTAAAACCATTTGCAGAAGGCTCAAGATTTTGCCAAAAAAATATTTTTCTTCATAACAATAGGTTGGCTATTTTATATGTACATTTTTTGCATGATCAGTCTAGCATGGTTTATGAAATACACAGGAAAAATGGAAGTGGAAAATGACATTGAAATATTTGTAAAACTCAGGAGATGTTCTAAAAAGGTACATTCCTAAAGAGGTATTCCCAAATATTGTGCATAGTCCCACACAGGCTGTGCACTAAATGCAAAGTTCCCAGTCTTGACATTAATGCAGTTTATAAGACAGAGTCACTTAACTCCAATCATGCACACAGTCACCTTCTTTGCAATTACCAAGGGCTTTGATTACACACAAAGCTCATACATTATTTCCCTTTCACAGAAAAGTATTAGGGATTGTGCAAATATTACATCAGACAAGTAGCTGAAATGCACTGGAAACATGAACATTTTTTATTTTATTCATTTATTTATTTACATTTGTTAACCGGGAGTGTCCGACTGGACATAGGTCCATTTTCAGCGGAGGCCTGGGGAGAAAAGCTCCACAGTTAAAATAAACAGACAGTAGTTACATTGGATTACATAGCAATTAACAATTTAACATAGCAATTACTTACAACATATTTACAGATGAAGAACATAGCACATCAGTAGACAACTAGAATCTTTATCTGTGAAATACATAACAGACATTAACAAATGTTACAATACGAAGTTCCTGCTTTATAATAAGTGCTAGGCTTATGAGCATCTGAGCTTGCTATAATCAAGGTAGTTAGTGGAGTGGAAAGAAAGGTACAGGTTGGATGGGGTGGTTGATATTAGAGTGGGAGTTGCAAGGGCATAGCCAGCATGTTTTTAGGTGCGCTTTTAGTAAAGTTTTGAAGTGGGTGCATGATGGTATGGAGGTATAACATGAAAGCATACCCAAAAATGAAGAAGTTTTGATCACAGAAGGATCATCCAATATCATCAAGAAAGTAGAAGCAAGAAAACTAGGTAGAGCAGTCAAAGAAAAACAGCAAAAGTGTCACTAATCATTGAAATAGCTACACCTGTCAATTACCATATGTCCTTTGTACTGAGAGATACAAACTCATGAAATAACTGAATTTTCAAGCAGAAAGCAGAGCAGTGTAGGATAACAACACCAGGCAGTGCTAATAGTAGTAATACTAATAGGACTAATAAAAAGACTTTTCAAGCAGACTCAGATATGCTGCCGATACATCCAATCCCATATGAACTGCAGAAGGAGGCAATTCGGAGTGCATTGCTGGTGCTGAGAAGAACACTGCTAGCAAACATCAAAGACTGAAGCAATATTAATTTCAAGAACTCTAATCATATCCTGACTAAGGAACGGTGTACATTCCTGTCTCTGTATTAGATATTCATGAGTAACATCAGCACTGAAGAAAATCACTGCAGATCTGAGTGTTACATCCTCTACTGACAATGTTTATCAGAAAGGCACTTAACATTAATCTGTGCAATCTACACCATTTTTTGTGACCATTAGTTTTGGTGTGTTTAGTAGCATATTAATAAGAAAAATCCTGTAGACATTGCTGGCTATTTTCTCTTTGTTTGTAAGATAAGAATGCCAGGATTTATATCTTAATGTTTTGCACTGTTTAGCTTTGCAATATAATGTTTCATAAGAGCTACTACTACTTTTTGCAATAAGGATACCCACCAGAAAAGTCTGCATAGCACACTTGGTCTGCCTTTTCATTGCAGCTCGACCCCCACCCCAGTAACTGCAACATTGTCAAATAAAACCACTTCTACAGTCCAGTTTCTTCCTACAGAGATTTCAAGCCAAGAATAACACTTTTTTAATAAGGATACCCACCAGATAAATCTGCATAGCACACTTAGTCTGCCTTTATCATCACAGCTCAGCCGCCCCCCCCAGCAATTGCAACATTGCCAAATAAAACCACTGCTGCTGCCCAGTTTCTTCCTACATTTATTTCAAGCCAAGAATAACACTTTTTAATAAGGATACCTACTACGTATATGTGACTGGATGTTTCAATTCTTATTAGTAGCAACTTTGGTCCTTTAATGGTTACTTTTTATTATATACCCATAGCCATCCCTTCCCCGTGTCAAAATTCTGGAAAAATGTATACACAGTTATTTACTACAATAACTGCTATCTCACAATCTTCTCTCTCCCTCCCAACATGGTTTCTGACTGAAACACAGCACCACCACAGCCCTAATTAATTTCTCAAACATTATCAACCAACTCAGAAACAGAAATTCAAGCCAGCAAGTAGCATCAGTATTCCAAGACATGTCATTAGCATTCAACGCTGCCTCCCATCAGAAACTCCTTAATACTCTTGCCTCATTAAACCTAACAAAGATTTCCCTTTCCTGTTTCCTAGGCTATCTTTCTGCCAGACAACAAGCAGTACAATGGAAATCCGAACTCTCACCACATCTGCCTGTCTCAGTCAGAGTCCCCCAAGGATCCATACTAGGGCCTCTTAATTTCACGATCTTCTCTAATGATCTAGCCTCATCCACAGCACACACTAAAGTAGTTCAGTATGCAGATGATTCAGCTTTAATCTGCTCAGCAGATACCTTACCAGACCTCCAAATCGTAGCTCAGCAAGCTTTTAATGATATAGAAAAATATCTAAGTAAATCACAACTAATCTTCAACCTAAAAAAGACACAATTAATGCTATTTACCAGTAGCAATCACCTGCCACCCCTCCTTTCACCATTCTCTCAGCAAACAACATAGTCATCCAACTAGTTGTGCATACAAAACTCCTCTGTATGACTATCAGTAACAAACTCAGATTTGACCAACACATGGCCATCACAATTAAGAAAGTTCATGTCAAACTCTGCTCACTTTACAGAAGCAAGCCATTCATCACTGACAATACCAGACTTGCCATATCCAGATCCTTCCTCCTCTCTATACTCTTTTATGCTTTCCCTAACTTTACCAACTTAAAAAGTCAGACTTAAGTAAATTGGAAACTTGCTATAACAAAATAGCCTGCTTTGCAGCCAACTTTCTTCACCAAACCCATCATTGTATTGCTCTACATAAATTAAATTGTCTCGAGCTAACTAATGTTTCCCATCTCTACCAACTTAAATTCACACTCAGTATCATTTTCCATCCTGAAAATTGTCCATCCCTCCTGGAATAGTTGTTCCCAATTCATTCCCACAAAGTCTAAGATCTGCAGACAGAAACTTTTGTGGGGGTGGAGTTCAGTTAGAAATTTTTCTTATCAAGGGTGATTTGTTTTTTTGTGTTGTTTCAGAGTTCTCTATAATGCTGGAGGCTGGAAGGGGTTTTGAGTTTGTTCCAGGTTTTCCATGCAGAGTCTCTATTCTGTGTGAGGGAGAGAGTGGCTTTAGTAATCCATGGAGCAAAGTTTGTTTTAACTCAAAATAGCAGAAGAGGTAAGCTGAGATGGAGTGGGAACCTGGGTGGAGATGGTCAAAGGAGGTGTTGCGGGGTCAGAGAAGTTGTCTGGAAGACCGAGGTTGGGATGAATATCTCCTGCAAGAAGTAGATTAAGAATCAGGAGAAAATGGGTATATCTAACAGGGTGAAGTAGGTGGAATTTGGATTTGAGTTTAGAGAGATGGGACAGTTTAGGAGAGAGTTTCTGTTTGAATAAGTGTAAGAACTGATGAGAGACAAGGGAAGATAGTATGTGGAAAGAGTGTGGAGTCAAATTATGTGAAGACAGGGGCGGAATGGTGGGACTGGAGGGTTGGTTAGGTAGTGGACTATGGCAGGATGTGATTAGTGAGAGAACAGTAAGTAGAGGCATTGAAAGGAGAAGGTGTAGGAGCATGTCTTAGCTGTAAGGAGGAAAGAGGAATGCTTCAGTAGGAGTGTGATAGTAGGAAAAGAATCAGGTAGGGTAATGCATTGCATTAGTGGGGGAGTGGTTGGAAGTATGAGTAGTAGCAGGAGTGAGGGTGAAGGAGAAAAGTTGACTAAGATGGAAGGAGCGGCAGTAAAAATGATGAGAGAAAATATAATTGGGTGGAATTTAAAGGGTGTGGAGGGGAAATGGGGTGTGGTCAGAACAGGATGAGGATAAATGTAATTGAAGTGGGGATGGATGGGAATGGGGGTAGGTTAGGAAGCGAAGTGAGCCTGAGCATCAGTGAGGGTGAACAGAGTAGGACTACGCTGACCAGGAAGAGAAGTGACCACCAAAAAACAATCAGTAAGTACAGTGAAGGCTAGAAGACTGCAGAAAAAGCCAAAAATGGACAATCACTCTTTATAATTGCCTTATTCTCCGAAGGAAAGAAAATTAGGCAGCAGTATTTAAAGAAAACAAGTATATTTTGTGGGGCAGGAGGTCTACGAGTCAGAGTCTGAAGGCACACAGTATGCAGGTTAAGATATGGGGAGAAATACGCCAGTGTAGAGAGAGTTTGTAAGCGATAAAGCTATGAGGAAAAAGAAGAGCAGAGCATCAAGTTAGATAAACAGGAACGGTCAATTCTAGGTTGTAGGAGCAAGGAGTAGGGGGGAGGGGTGTGCAGAGATGTGTTGTAGCTGACCAGGACCAAAATTTAGCTATCGAAGCAGAAGAAAATTGGAAACAGGGCAGAGAGTAATACAACACTGGCGCATAGACTGAGCTAAATTTAAATCTGTTTGTGGGAAATGTCCACCGCCATAGCAAGATTCAGAGAGGGAATGCGTGGTCTTCTTGGACTGGTGAGAGATTTCAGAACCTTTTGATGATGCAAGGGACCTGGTCAGCGAGCACACACCTCCGCGGTAAGGGCCCAAACGCTGGTAAAAAAATATCTATAACCATACTGTCCACTCCTTACCTCATTTTCTCCCTCTCCTCTGTGTTACTACTGCTACTATATATATATATATATATATATATATATATATATATATCTCATTATAAAATAAATCTCATTTATTCATAACTATTTAATACACACACAGTACTAATTTTTATTTTTCTCCCAGTGATCATTACTGAAATGCTTGTGTAATTTTCTTTTTTGAACTTGTATCCACTAGAAAACAGTATTGAATACTTCTTTGTATAGACTAACTGGGTGATGTGTATTCTGCATCTTACTATATGTATACTATTGTGCTATCTAACTATTGTATTTTACTTACATTTCTGTGGAGCTTTTCTTCCTGGTCCTCCTTTGAAAACGGGCTTCTGGCACAGTCGGACTTTCCCGGTAAACAAATGTAAATAAATAAATAATAAATAACTGTCTATAGCACACATCGTTATACATATTTTTATAGTACTATGGTTGTTATAGATAGCTGAAATAGTAAAATGGCACGATGTACAGAGGTGCACCATAAGGATTTCTCTACTCTGGGGGTGAAGCCAGCACGTGTGTGTGTGTGTGTGTGTGTGTGTGTGTGTGTGTGTGTGTTAGTAAATTCAAGAAGTTATTTTTTTGTTTATTAGGTGCTGTAAGCCTTATACGAATTCAGTAAGAAGTGATCTGATCGCTTAATCCTTAACTCTGTTTTAGGTAAGTACATTCTGTTTTTTTTCTTTCAGTAATGGTGGGAACTAGTCTAGACTCAAAATATAAGTCTCTATTGACAAAAGAAGAAAAAGAAAAAAACCTGGATGTCCTCAGTCTCTTGATCAATAAAGTTCTTAATTGCATTTTTAGTTAAAAATGATTACTAGAAGCAATTAATAAGAAATTCTCTACTTGAATGCCAAAGTGGCTTTCTTAGAATCAGCAGCTGGTTAAGATGTCCTGAATACATCTTTATTAGACACTCAGACTAACCTGCAGGAAAACTGGACAGCTATTGCCAAGCTCTCACAAAAAAAAAAATAAATAAAAAAAATAAAAAATCAAAGACCTAGAAAATAGACTGACGTGGAAAAACATTCTCCTAGTTTGTTTAAAGGTAGGCTATGAACAAATATAATTGAATTTTTTTTTTGCAAAACTCTTTATCTGAAATGTTAGATATTAGTGAGATAGTAGAAACAGAGAGTGCAGAAAACATTACAGCTGCTTCATAAACTGGGCCATCCTCCAAGGCAAATCATCATAAAGTTTCTTAAATTATGCAGACAGAGAAAAATCTTTATCAAAGTTAAAGAATTCAAAGATTGCACTTTAAAAGGACAAAACGTTCATCTTTTTCAGGACTTCTTCCATGATTTGATGTTCCAACTTAAAACATTCACCCAGATTAGGTCATGTTGCTATAAAAATGGTCTAGCACTGTTTTTCAGAAATCTAGCCATACTTTATATTGACTGGAAAGACAGGAGGATTCCCTTTGTGGATGAAGCCTTTTTTTTTTTTTTTTTTAATGAGGGCGTTTCAGAATGCTCAAATCCTTAACCTGTCTGTATCAAAACAAATCTGTGCACCAAAGTACAGATACTGGAAGTATGTCCCACTTTTCCACTAGCCAGAGCTATGAAATCTACCCCACTGGTAAAACATGCAGCAGCATCTCCCACAAGGGATTCAGCTTTTTCAATGGAACTATCAGGAGGTCCAGTAAATATCTCAGATGAGGACCCAAGACATAGCACATATCACTCACTGAGGCAAACTGCAAGCATACAGCTGTTTCATCTCCAAAAAGAAAGCAGATTTATGCTGCTTAAAAACTTACACTCACCTTAACATATAAAGTTGAGAATTATTTTCGAACACGCAGGAACACATTGAAACCTCAACCACCAATGAAGAGGTAAACCAACTAAAGTGAATGCACAAATATTTATTAACAGGCCACACAAAAATTGATATAAAGTATTGTCTAATATACAAAGGGCAAATAAAGACTTAGATGGTAGAATGTAATGTTGTTGGCAGACTGCACTGTGGAATAAGTACCTGGGCAGGATGGCTTTTATGCTTTGACCTGACTGCCTTGGTTACTGGTCAAGTCTATACAAAAGTGTATTTCCCCATTATCTCTATAGACAGTGAGAACATCAAATGATCATGACATTATAGGTAGCTCTTTGGTTGGTCAAGTTTTGACCTAACATTTCCTGTTGTTTTTCAATATTAGAACTGTATTGTAGTTCAGCAAGATACTGTCTGCTGTTACTATTAACTTAAAGAGGTTTGAACTTGAAGATTAAAAGTAACATGTTTAGTTCTTTGTTCTCATCTTTGCAATGTGAAGTTTTATTTATAAAGGAGTTTAAAGAACACCAATAGGCATGCTATATGCATACGATCAGTGCTAGAAATGTTTATTATACTTTGGTGAACATACCTAAAAGAGAAGGTATCAGACATCTTAGTTAGGAACATTAAGGGACTAACTTAGAATTCTTAAAAATATCAAGAAAGGAGGTGTTTAATATTAAAAATAGTGATAATCCAAAGTCTTTTAGTGTTGTATAATGTTTATGGTTCCAGCTCTGGACTTATTTTTTCCTCAACAATTTTCCAACACATTGTCACTCTTAATTGAAAAAAAAATTCTCAAATTGTGCTGAAGAGTAACTTTAACATGGTAAAGTATTAACAAATGTATCAACCTTCATTACCTTTGAACAGCATCTTAATGCTCAAATACTTATTTAGGCATGTGTGTGATGACTTGACCTGTGTGACATTGTCTGGGTGATGTCTAGGAGCAGCCTTGAATATACATTATTTCTCTCTTAGTGGATTGTCTCAAAGTAGGCTAGACAACTGGCTCTATTCAAGTTCTTTCCTCCTACAAGTATGAATGATCACAATAGTACTGTGCTCATTATCTGACCATCAAGCTCTTCTTTTGGAATGGGAACATGAAAGACTATCTGATTTGTATAGTTAACAATGGAGGTTAGAGCCCTTGGGTTTAGAAGATAACTCTTCATTTATTTATCTTATTTAATATTTGTTTACTGGGAAAGTCCAACTTGGAACAAAGCCAATGTTCAGTGGTGGTCCAAGGAGAAACACTCCAGATGTATGTCCTTGTAATGTGGGAGGAAACCAGAGCACTCGAAAGAAACCCACACGGATGCTGGGAGGACATGCAGACTCCACACAGAAGGCATCCCAGCCAAGAATAGAACCAGAGAACCTCTTACTGTGAGGCAACAGTGCAACCACTGTGCCGTGGTACATATGGCTGGAGGCTGGATAGTTTATAGATGGAAACCTGATAGGAGGCAAGACTATCTTTACCTATGGGAGTAAGTCAAATTTGAATTTAAGGACATACATTCCTCTGAAAAAGCATTATATCTAAGTAGATTGGGGTGTCAACATAAGACTGCAGAATTAGTACTTGATACATGAAGATGCCTGCCATCTTGCCTCAAATTCAAGAATAGGGTTCAGAATAAGCAACATAAGTTAGATGAGATTAAACTGAGCAGATTTACTAAAGTGTGACTAGGACTATAATTGGAAAGAGTTTAATTGCAAACATGAGCCAAAAGGAATAAGCCAGATAGACTCTTGGCATTTAGGCTGCAGCAGTGTAGGCAAAAGGAAGTCATGTGCTCCCTTATTGACATTTCCATGTAGAGATGAGCTGAAATTATATGATACAGCCCCCTTTGAAATTTCATAACCTCAGAATAAATTTTTCTTTAGAGAACATTTACATCCCTAGGCTGACTTTGAAGAAGACAGTGCCAAATTATTATGGTCTACTGACATTGAAAAGGTTAAAGAGGTAACTAAATTCCCACCTTTTCACCTGCCTCAAATGGGCTTGTGCTAAACCTGTATACATATATAGGTTTGCAATTATAAACCCTACTTCTCAATGTATTCCCTGCCATGTTAAAATCCATCCTTCGCCTATCTCTCTCTTCAAGAAAAAAGAATAATAGTAATCCTATTTCTGGGGAAGGATCTTGCAAACATGGAGAACTATAGACATATGCCCTTTATTAATAAAGCGGCAAAGTTATATGTCAAAATAAACAATTCACTCTGATGAAGCTCGGGCAGGCAACGGGCAAAAGCACTTAGTGATTTTTTATTTAATAAAGAAGTGCGGTGTTTTCCAGCAAGTTTGTGGATTTTTTGTTTTTATGTGTTAAAATCTTGGCAGATAGTGTTCATCTCTTATTGCTCCATCTCATTCATCATGTTTACTGAGGATTCTTAACTAACCACCAGAGGGAGGTTGGCATAATTGTTAAGATATTTGTCTTAAACCCTGCACCTTGTGTCTCTGAGTCTCATGTGGGTTAATTGGCTAAGCTTAAGATAGCCCCCAAGGGCAGTTAGCCACATACTGTCTATGAACGTATGAATATCCAGTGTAGATCATACTTGAGTAATAATTTTACTATCAACATGTGTATAAGATTACATGCCAGGGCTCAACCATTGATAGACTTTGGAAAAGTTCAAATTCAATGCAAAAAAAGTGTTGCATCATTTCATTAGGTAAAAAAAAAACTTTCATCAGTATATAGTATAGACAGTACTCCCCTACTAAATGAAAATGTCATCTGGGACCTGGACACCTGAGATAATGGTTCCCTCTCCTTGAATCATCATATGCAAATGTAGTCAGCAAACCCTTCCACTTAATGGAACTAATAATCGAGGATATATCATCCAGATGTAAAGATAGTATTCTCTTATATTAATCACTGATTAAACCAATCATGGAGTACAATTCCTATAGTCTTTTGGAATGTACTTCACTTGACAAACCAAACAACTAGAAAAGCCCTAACAGATCCTTACTATGAAGACTTCGGGCCCAAAGATCCAGAACTACAAAGAGAAGACAGAAGGTCTATCCATTTACTCAGTCTTACAGACTGATAAATGGTGAGTCGTGCCTTGGCTACCAAATGGAGATCATGTTCTTCTTCATCTACATGTCTAATACCTTATCAAACACCAGAACCATGGACCTATTTCTTTGCCACCAGACAAATAAAATGATAGAGAAACAAATCCGTTCTGAAGGACTTCTCTTCATTCTAGAATAAGATGCTCCTGCAAACTAAAGCACTGAGCTACATTATCAGCCCTCAAACAGAACCTGAATGATAGTCCCAGGATAACATTGAAAGTACGCCATCCTAACTGGCCTAGTTGTCCTTGGTATATGAGGTATAGCCTGATGTTGGGTAATGGCAATGCATTGATGCTCATGAGAATACATTTCTTTAAAACGCTTATGAATTCTATGAATGTTATGATTCCATTTAATGGATGTATCTATGGCAAACCATTTATGAATATACTGAAGCAATAAGTGTCCCATACTGGAAACCTTCTGCCAGGGTCTTTGCTAGTTCAATGCTTTCTAATATTTTAAAATTGAAATGAGGAACTTGACAAGGAAGCCCACTTTCTCCCTCTTTATTCTTAAGAACCACAAACCTACTAACCAGGACAATCACCTATACACTATCACTTCATAGCAAGAATCTAGAGTGCAAAGAGGTAAGAGCCCTGCTGCTTGCTGATGGTTGTCTAAGGTTAACTAAGTCTACTAAATATGATATGAAGTCCCCTTCCCAGAATTTTTAATCAGTCATAGGGATGTCAGAGCTAAACATTAACATTACCAAGTCAGCAATGTTACCAGATAGCCAAGCTGCAAAACAATTGATATTAGAGGAAACTTCTCTTAATTAGAAATGGTAGACCAAACCTCTTAGATACCATTGCATAGAGATCCACTCAGCTATATCAACTATGATTAATAAAAACATATTGAGTGTATGGTCTGACTTGAAAGCTATAGACACTCAAGGCAGAGGCTACATTGTCATTTATTAGGCAGAATAAATGACATCCAGATGATTTTTCATCAAAACGTGTTTACATTCTTTTCATTCAAATAAGTCACAGTTAACTAATCTCCAAAAGTTAATGATGAATCATATTTGGGACAATGGACACCAAAAGATTCCATGAATCATTCTACATACCACTTTGATGAAGGGAGGGTTATATCTTCCTGGTATTAAAATTATTTGGCTGCCTTCATTATACAAAGAACCCCACCTGTATCTATGAATGAACCTCCCCTCTGGACCAGGCTTGAAGCCAGGAGACCTGGATGCCCCTCCCCAAATGGAAAATTCCAGTAATAGTAATAATAATAATAGTAATAGGATTCGCAATGCTGTACCTTCTCTGTTCATGGGTCTATTAGCATGCAGTCATAGCCATTCCAATTCCAGATTAACACAGGCACTGTGGGAACTTCATCTGCATGCATAATACACACTTGGACTACTTCAGGTATGCAGCTGTGTATGAACATATTCTTGTGTGCAACAGAACTTTGCATTGCATAGGGCTGTGGTATGAGAGGTTTAATAAGAAGCAGCCCTACACAGCTGAGGGATATGTTTCTGAATACAGCCCTTAGCTATTAATGAGGGCAAAGGGTAGTTGCATTGTTTTACACAAACCGGGATACATAAATATAAAGATCTGTTATGCAAAATTGTTAAAGTTAATTAATTTTCTCGGATTAATGGCAAATGGAATAAAATCTCAGATAACTGATTATGAAAAATATATAAAAGGATCTATTCCAAAACAGGAACAATATGTACAGGAAGTTAAATTAAATTTTAATTCACTCTGCTGATGCTATGTGAATATGTTTGCATGCACATTTTTTCAAGATGATTAAATTTGGCAATTTATAACACAGACAGTTAAACTTTCATGTACACATTATGACAATAATTGTATAAATATGGTACTTATAAGAAAGAAAGCATCTATTATTTTATATTTTCTTTCAGGTTTCAGGTGCATGTTTATCAAAGGGTGCAAGCAATCATTTTTGCCATTAATGAAATAAATGAAAACCAAAACCTTCTGCCAAATATATCCTTGGGATTTGCAGTTTATGATTCATGCAACATAGCACAAAAGGCATTAACGAGTATAATAGGACTAACATCTGGATGTCTAAATACAGTACCAAACTATCATTGTTGTGGGTTCTCCTCTGTTGCAGGCGTGTTAGGAGTAAAAGCAACTTCAGGTGTCATAAATTCTTTAATAGGATTATTTAAATATCCTCAGGTAAGGATATAATTTTATTCAGTTGTGTTGAATATCAAAGACAGCTGCAACTGCTAGTTTCTATCATAAATAATGACAAGAAATAAAAGCTAAACCAAAGCAGTGATGCACAGTACAGCATTTCAAAATAACAGACAGCAGTTTACATATGTAAAAGTAGGCTCATTGTACAGTTATATATAAACAAAATGATATACTGATAGCTCGTAGTCTGTAAAGAACATTCTGGAAATGCAGCCAGCATCTATGCAGCTGTCACTTCTTCATTCCCAACATACACTGGAAATTATATGTTTACTACACTTTTCAATTTCCTCTTGCAGTTTATTCAGCAGCACAGTCATCCTTCCCACAAAACAGTACATTACTAAGTCCAGAGATTTTACCCTTTGTTGTACCATTTGAACACATTACTTCCTCTTCCTGTTTTGTTTTTGTTTTGCTTTATTTCTTACTGTCTCTTTTCACCTTTTTAAACTACTTCATCCATAAATTTATATCTGGGCTCTGACTTATTCCTAGCTGCCCTTCCTATGCTGTGAGTATATCAATAACTCATTCTGGGCAATTGTCGACATCTAAGTTCACCTCATAGGCCTCCTGACTTCTCAGTGGGTAGAGTTTTGCAGCAACTGAATGCTACAGGCTGAAGATGAGGACTCAAGTAAAGGAGAAAGATACATTCAAAAATCGTACAGTAGCAGATATTCTACTACATTCAAAAATCGTACAGTAGCAGATATTCTACTACATTCAAAAAATGTACAGTAGCAGATATTCTAAGACATTCAAAAATCATACAGTAGCAGATTTTCTACTTTCAAGTGTGACCTGCAGATGCAGAATGTAAGCAGTCAGGAATGAATAATATAGACAGCCTGGCTTTTTTAGCACAACACTTCATCTGTCCTCATAGTGTCACCCACACTCATGCTGCCCCACAATGCTGTCAAAACCTGCTCTTCTGTTCCTGCACATACATCAAGGAGAGTACATACAAAATGTCCGCATGAACTTTATAGTCTCCATAATTATTTCTTCTTTTCCAAACTCTGGAAAACCAGGATAATTCCTACTACATTTTTGTAAATATCTGAATAATAATTTTGTCCATAGTTCACTCCATGATTTGGAAAGGATTCTTTTGGTATACGCTATACATAATTGTTAGAAAATTAAGAGAAATAATGTTTTTATCATCTTTTTTGTTGAATTCTTTGTTCATTGGAAACACATTAAATGGAGAAAAATATCTACATCATTGTGGAAGAGCATCGCAGCACTCAAACACTAATTACTTACAACCCAAAGAAACACTAATTATAACCCTACTTATAACCCAAAGAAACACTAATAATAACCCTAGTTATAATCCAAAGAAACATTAATTATAACCCTACTTATTACCCAAGGAAACACTAATTATAACCCTACTTATTACCCAAGGAAATGCTAATTATAAGCCTACTTATAACCCAAAGAAACACTACTTAAAACCCAAGGAAACACTAATTATAACCCTACTTATAACCCAAAGAAACACTAATTATAACCCTACTTATAACCCAAAGAAACACTAATTATAACCCTACTTATAACCCAAAGAAACACTAATTATAATCCTACTTATAACCCAAAGAAACATTAATTATAACCCTACTTATTACCCAAAGAAACACTAATTATTACTCTACTTCTAACCCAAAGAAACACTAATTATAACCCTACTTATTACCCAAAGAAACACTAATTATAACCCTACTTATAACCCAAAGAAACACTAATTATAACCCTACTTATAACCCAAAGAAACACTAATTATAACCCTACTTATAACCCAAAGAAACAATAATTATAACCCTACTTATAAAGCAAAGAAGCCACAGAGTCTTGGGGAAGGTTATAGAAGATGAAGAGGTTTCAGTGAATCACTTCTTTAGTAATTTCTCTACAATGAATTTAAGGTTTCAGATTCAGGTTTATCAAATGGTAGAAGCACTTTTTTTTGCCATTCATGAAAAAAATCTAAATCCAAATCACCAGGGTACACAATGCGGATTCATTTTATTTCAATCCTTGACCTTTTGTAAATACTTCCATGGAATCTTCATCAACCTGTGTTATCTACTTTACTCTGTTATAACTCTCCTTACAGTTGTGTCCATCTATGCAAGTTACCTGCCTCTGCTGCAGTATTTGCTTCTCTTCATGCAGTCTTCCTCTTGTTATGTCCAATGAACATTCATTATTGTGTACTCTCTGTTTTGTTTAGCTTTAACCAAGCCATTTACCTTTTCTTACTACAGTAACTCCTTCTCCTGATGAAGGGTTTTATTCCCTTATTGTTTCTCTTTTGATATTCAAAAATGGTTAAGTGGCTATGTGTTAGTAAAATAAACAATGTCAGGCTAAAACCTAAGAAATCTGACATGTACAGCACAAAGAGAAACTTAATTCATTCTAAAAATGAAGCTGTTTTAATAAAATATAAAATTAAATAGGTGGTTGTGCTGGGGGGGGGGGTGTCCAATGTACCCTGCTGTGTGAGGCTGCATTCCCTACACCTCAGCAGTCTAACTGTGTTAACTCAAAGATTACCAAGGAACCAAGGAGAGAGAGTAAACTTAATTTTCCCTGTATCTCTAAGCCTTTGCAGACTTGGAGACAGTGTGTATTACAAGGCTTCTATGTTTAAGTATGGGGGAGGGCAATACACCCCACACAAAACCATACAATGGGGATAGTAACAAATGAGTAGCACTGCTGAAGCACTAATAAATGTTAGACTTTTTAAAACAAAACAATTTTACCATCTTTAACTTGAAACATTTTATTTTCAGGCAATCCCCCTTGCAGGAACTCTCAGTAGTACACAATTTATTGCTTTTGTTTTTCAAAAGGGTTTTATCATGTAATATGGACTTCTATGTCACAGACATGTTTAAGTACAGTAGTAGTACGGTTTGAAACAGGAAAAAAATACTTTTTTCCTTAAGTATATTTGTATTATTGTTTGCAAACCATGCTTCACTGTTGCTAAATATTCCAAATTAGGGTGTCCAGTGATCACAGTACAGTGACCATTTTCAATGCTGTTCATGTATTCAGAAAGTTAGCCGTCCTTTCTGGAACAAACACCAGAACTGTACTTAGCAGGGACATTTCAGCATTAGCAAAATCATACTTTAGTAAATCTACACTATAAAACACAGTGTTATCTATTATCATGTTACATTACTTGGTTATTTTGCTCCAGTAAAAATCTCTTTGTTGAAACTGCACATGCATAAAGAAAGTTAGTATTAAGCTACAGAACTTTTTGAAAGAAAGTGCTAATAACAATTGCTTGCATTTTTATACTGTACATCTGTGCTGGAAAATGTAAATTATCATAAAATGTACTTGACTACAGAAATCCGAGCTGGTATTTGTGCTGATTTTAAATGAGAATGAAGTCATTTTTTTGTACTGGGGATACCAAGACAATGTATCAGACATAAAAATAAGAGAAATGGAGAAAAATATAAATAGCAAAGCAAACATTAATGCATAACATAGACTGAAGAGAATTATTTCAAAGAGAAAGCAATAGTGAACACAAGGAGGATGCTTTTAGATTATTTGGCAGACAATTCAGGAATTAGGAGAAGTAGACAATGTTACTGAAAGCGGTTCTTCAACTATAGGAGGTAGGAGAAGAAGCCCCTGAGTTTACCTATAAGGTAGGCAACTTTTTTATGGCCCTATTTGAAAATAAGAGTACAATGGTAGATGGCAACAAGAGCCCCTAAACTGAAATAGCCCATACTTTATAAAAGTGAAAACACATAGGATATCAGCAAAAGATGATTTTACATGTAACTTGGACAATGTTGTTTATGTAGCACTGTGTGATAGGTGCTCATGATTCTATGTTTGGAAAACAACAATTAACCTAGGTACAAGGAGGGCTGCCAAATTCATAAAAGATATTAGCATTTTATTTTGGAAAAGCTACAAGCAGATGTGAAGGATTTCATATGATGTTATAAAGAAAGGAAATGCAATTGCAATTGCATTTTAGGACATACATAACTTTGGACTACACAAAGACATAAACATAAAACCTGAACTTGGAACTAAAACGTCAAGGTGAATGATATATGTTGACATGTTTTAATAAGGTTCTACCATGAAAAGTCAACTTCCTGAAAGCCAACAAGTGGAAAGGACAAAAAAGTGCCCAAAACTCAGAGACGTGAAAAATACATTTTAGTTTTTTTTTGTATGGGGGGAAAACTCTTGTACCATATAATGTCAGAACTTATATAAACAAATACCATGGTTACACCAACACAAAGAGGGGAGAAACCTCCTAAAACAAGTGAATTATTGCTGGTGCATGCATAGAACTGTACCAGCAATGATTTTCTATGGAAAATAACATTCAGCATTATGACATCTGTCTTTTTTCCTAAGTGCTACTAAAGCTCGAGAAACTTCACCTAAAGCATATGTAGAGGAGATGCACTGCAATTATTTATTTTACTGTGTTTTTTAAGGTGATAAAATTATAAAATTATTTTACCAGTATAGAGAGAAAATATCACTGTGACTGAGTAAGTCCAAGGATAGACAAAAGTGCTTAAATTTAGTAGCAATTGTATTTTTTATATCTACACACACCTATCTATCTATATACATATATATGTGTGTGTGTGTGTGTGTGTGTGTGTGTGTGTGTGTAGATGATAGAGAATACAGATAGACATAGATATGCAGAGGCTTATATGTGTATGTAAGACAATAGTCCAAAATCCTAAAATTTGGGAAAAATTAATTAAATTGTACTGAAATTTTATGAGAATAAACTATAAAAATCTAAATGACAAAAGTAAAAAATATCGGTAGTATTAAATTTGGTATTACAGATTGTTTTGTAATATTTCCTTTTTGAATAAAACAGTTCGGTAATGACAATTTTCTGCATTAAATTGGTTCTTAATAATTCCGTTAATACATAATTAAACTGTACTTAAAAATCACAAAACATTTTAATGTCAATACTGCAAATGTAGAAGGTTGTTGCTGTACCAAAATCTTTGTGTGGCATTGCCATAACTCTCCATCTCTTAAGGCAAGAATTTTACACAAGACCAGAAATAATTGTGGGCGGGGGTGTGCATAGGACCAAAATCAGAAGCAAACTTTAAATATTGCTGTTTTAAACCTGCTAGAATAACAGGTTTTGCATTAGCATGCATTTTTTGATGGACAGTAGGTCTGAAACTCAAATGTTTGTCATTATTTAATAACTTCAATCCTCAATGATGTGCCAGAAAAACACAAATTTTATAAGAAACATCAAAAATATGGGTCAAAAATATGGACATCTTGGAAAATTCTGGATGTTTGAGACATGTGGATAAACCATTTTAACTAGCACCATAATGCATTTAGAAAGAGTACTGGGAATGATAACATTGAAATTTATATCATACTAGAAAACACTGTTACAATTAGCTTATTACTTAAAGCAATTGTCATATGATTACACTTGGTTAAAATTTGATATTTGATAACAAGGTGGGGTAACAAGTATTTAAATTAACTTTCCTTTGTTATTTACTGTTTTGTCTGAAGAAGGTCGGATATTAAGCTTTACGAAAGTTCTTGTGAAATAAAAGTGCTTACATTACGTCTTTTATAGCGATTACATTCATTTATTGGATTACTTGATCAAAACCTGCAGACAGCTTCCTTCGGTTTATTCATTAGTTTGTTTGGCAGTTTTAGTTCCATGTTCCATATGGATCCATTATTCTCCCAGGACTATGTGGGAGAAGCTAGCAGGCTGACGGCAACTTGACAACTTTAATCCAGTTGTTACTCGGTAGGATGGACATGCTAACTCAGCGCATTGACCGACTTGACAATACGACTGGAGAGCATAATGTGCTACAAGGAGGTATAAGGGATAACCCAGAATAAGACAGTGCGACTTGTAAAGTGGTGGAAGAGATAAACAACTCGAACACCACTTTTTAGTATACCACCAGGACAAGGGCATATGCCCACGAACAATATTGGACACACACAAGGTACTGTAGTAGAGAACAGGTTGCATGATTCAGCACCTACCGTGGATTGTTACCTCAATAAGAACGTTAGCTATAATAGAAATGAGGTGGAACCTGCTGCAGGAGCTATAAGTTAATATATTCATTAGTGATTTTGACTCAAAGCTGTTTAAATGCAAGAAACTGCAATTAGAGACTGCCTACCTGGAAGAGTGCCTAGAGAAGAAGATTGTGCCTAAGGGTCTTAGGCAGATCTTTGTTTCATAAGCAATTACTTGATTTGTTTGACAGACAGAGCTTTGAATTTATGAGAATGCTCATTGAGCATTATGAGCAACAAATAGAGGTTCTTAGAGGAACTAGCAGGTTTGGAACAAAAATAAAGGAACATCAAGATTTTTACTAACAAATTATGTGAGAATAAGAAGAAGAAAATAAGGAGGGATGTACAACAATACACCACTAAAACAGCCTACATACCTCCACAGATTGGTAAACCAAAAATTTTTCTAAAACATATAGACAGGATAACCCCAGAGTAGGACAAGAAGTACACTGTTTAGATGAGTTCCTAAATGGTGAAGGTAACTGCAACCAAGGGCCTAGTTTTCGGGGTCGAACTAGATGATGAACAAACAGTTAGAAGTTTCCAACTATGGAGTTGAGGATACAAGAGACGAACATAACCAGGGTTTTTGGGAAGGCCGGAACTTGCATCAAATGAATTTGAGACAAATCCAAGGAGCAGGCAGAACCAGGAGGTTATGACCCCTTTGGAGGAATACGAAGGATTTTAGGATTTTTAACTACACCACAATGAACAACTACAAGGAAATGGTGGATTTTGTCTTCAAGGGATTAGCCTTTGTTCCGGACTCGCACATGGACTTAGTAAACACCAGCATAGACCTCAAATTGTTTAGTTAAACTTAACCACTGTTTTGGGTAAAGTTCATCTTTAACTAATCCCTTTAGAATAGCCAGTTTATTCAACCCACCATTAGTTAACAACTTGAGATCATTTGAAATAGACTTAAGACATTTGGCAGCCAATGCAAAGCTAAAAACATACTCAATATCTCAAGTGAGCAGAGTTCAGGATTGTAATATGATAAGGGTAATGGACTTATTTTCATGAACAATAATGATTACATAAATGAATTAATTACACATTTAAATAATGGCCCTTATGAGAATATCAGCTTGAATGAAGTAAACAAAGCCCACAACAATATAAGAAACATAATCGAAGATTTGTTTTTGGAGGAATTTATAGATCAGGAAACACACTCTTATTTGTGTATGTTAGCACCAAAAATGCCAACCTTCTTTGGGGTCCCAAAAATCCACAAGTCCATTAGTAAACCTCCATTAAATCAGACATTTTTGGAGAACATCAATGAAATATCCTTTGACCCAAATTTTATATTCTTGACAGTGGATATAAAAGATTTATATACCGTGATACTGCAACACCTGGGTTTGGAATGGTTAAGGATGTTCATGATTAGAGCTGATTCTCAAATACAGCTTCTTTAACTTATTTAGTAATGACAACACTAGATACCAGGACGACATGTTCTAAGGGCCCTGTAGATGAAATAAAACCCTTCATTGAAATTATGAAGACATTGATTTTACATTTGAAATGAACATTAATGAAATCAATTATTTAGACATATTGCTCACCAAGGACTATAATGAATCTAGGTTTATTAGTAGTTCTAATGGGTTTTACATTTTTTACCATCAAATATGACGACTAAAGACACAGATTTCATGGATGAGTGTGATAAATTAAACAGTATGTTTGTGAACAGAGGTTATCCTCAGGTTCTTCTCATTGAAATCAAAAAAGAAGTCGAGACAAAAAGACTTTCTGGACATTTTAAACCTATCTTGAACCTACGGGGTTTTGATACCCATATAAGTCAAGATAATAATGAAGTTGAGAAAATGAATAGCGACAAGACCAATTTGGGCACAAAATTTTGTGTACGTTGACCATCGCTATATAAGGGACATTCTACAGAAGAATTGGTCCATTATCATGGAGGATAGGCAGCTGACTGATACATTGGGTCCAGTACCAGGTGTTACGTTTAGAAAAAAGAAATAAAAGAACATGTTCTAATAGATTTAAAGGCATGACCCAATGTGGGACATGAAACATTCAGGAAGGAACACAACTCAATATGAACAAAAAGAAATACAAGGTCATGGGTAATTTCAACTGTGGGACCAAAGCAGTAGTTTATGTAGCCTTATGCAACCAATGCTTGGCCTTCTATATAGGAAAGACTGAAAGGGCATTTAGGAAACGCATATATGAACATCTTTATGCAATATCAAAGGTAGACTTAAAGAATGCACTAGCTATGGAATACCCTGGCCACGCGTTTCGTTTTGCTGTCGTAAAGCAAGTTGTAACGGACCCAAACAGTGGCCCTTGGCAGGTCAACCTAGAAAAAGAAGAGTTGTTCTGGCAAATCAGAACAGGAGCATACATATATCCTGGACTAAACTTTGTCCTGTATTCTCAAACATCTGGCCTTGAGGAGATAACAAGCACCCCTATCATGTTTTGGAACTTGTAGGTACCTCTTGATTGGCATCTATATACTATAGGGCTTTTATATCATATATTTTTTTCTATATACAGACCATCGGATCTCACCTAACATAGTGCAGGTTTATTACATCTTGCCAGTCCTTGGGCTTTGGGTTTAAGACAGATGGAGGATATTCATATTTTGGGGTAGGCTGTTACATTATATTATGTAATCACATTAGACATTTAAGGACTGAGGTTTTACATTATTTTAAGATAGGTACACTTGTGCATACAACTAGAATCATTTTAACAGTATATTATTAAATAATTAAGTGTTTACATGACTATATAATATATAACATATAATTGTTTAAAAAATGTTTTTAAAAAAATCATTTTTATTCGGTTTTTAAGGAATATTCTGAATGTGGTGATATATATTTAAAAGTATAGAGAGTTTTTAAATGAAGGCAGGTCCTCAATTAAGAGGCCATTAACAAGGTGAGGTAACAAGTATTTAAATTAACTTTAAAGTTCTTGTGAAATAAAAGTGCTTACATTATTACATTCATTTATTGGATTACTTGATCAAAATTCATTAGTTTGTTTGGCAGTTTTAGTTCCTAAAATTTGATATTTGTTAAAAGTACAGTGTCAGTAAGATGTTCTTAATAGTGAGACTTTCATTAAGGTATTCAATAAAAACATAACTGCAAGTAGACACATTATGCAAGCACAGATGGCAGAAGATGTCTTTGTGAAGACATTTCATCTAAGCCAAAAATTTAGGTTCAGAAAATATGACATATAGCAGTCATATAAAGCATATATTTCCCCAAAAGTAATCTCTGCACTAAATTTGACATGCCATCATAAGTCATTTTCAGTAAGTTGCATTCCAGCTGCATCTTACTGTTTGACAGAAAAAACATTAAACACTGACTGCTATGTTGAATGCCACTGGTACATAATACTGAAACAGTACAACTATACTTCAGGAATGTGAAAAAGTACTTCTGTACTAACCAGTTGTTCATTATGCACACATTAAGTGCTACATCAAAGCAATTAATAAGTAAAATGAATACGAAAATGCATATTATTACATCAGATTTCTAACACCCTAAGCACTTCAAGGAAGTGACAGAACACTTCACATCTATATGCAGTGATTGGTCATAAAGTCATGTTGCCTGTTATAAAAAGACACAATTGAATACCACTTCCACTTAGTATAATTATATATTCTTGTATGCCTACACTCACTCTCAAAACATGGACATATGGGTAATGTAGCTAAGAACAGTTTTTGTTTTGTGTTTTTACTTTAACTTTTTTATTTTGATTAGAATATCGTCTTTTGAAAACAAAACATGAAAAAGAAATATATAACATATATACAATCCTAAAACTAAATAACTTCATAACATTATGAAACTGTATACATTGGTGTCTATACAGTTTATAATATAGTTGAACATTGTGTGAAGATTAAAGCATAAAATCATGTATCATTTTCTATTTTCTCAAGTATTTCCATTACTTTCAACCAAGTGTTGTAAAATGATGTAGGTCTGCTGGTTCTGTTCTTCAAAGTAGAGATTTCCATACGTCCAACTGCAGGATTTTTAAATTCCTTGAAGGTAAGAGAAGCCGCAATGAATGGTAATGATAGCTAATAATTTCTATAGGACTGACAAATCTTTTTTGGTACACAGTCAGATATGAGAGAGTTAAATAAGATCACTGATTTAGTTAATTGGTAGTTGTTGTTAAAAAACAGTCTGAAAGAAATAATTAATTTTATTCCATTATGCAGTGAGACGTTTACATTCATAAAAAACATGCTGCCAATTGACTTTTACTTTTACATCTCCAACATAATTCCTCACTGGCAAATATTAAGGCTAATTTGTGGGGTGTATGCAAAGAACAGTTTGATGCATAGCAACAGATCCATTATCTCTGCCTTGGTTATATATGGAAAACAGCCCATGACGACCATATATTCAGAAAATGTAGTAGGATGATGTCATTCTTTACAGAAGTAATATATCACAAAAGTACATCGCTGAAGTAATACGCACTAAGAAACTATCTGCAGAAACTGCTTACCTTGCTTTGACCACTGAGTTCCCCGCAGATGGCTATTAATTGGCTGTTGGCAATTTTGGAGGACTGATGAGAGACTTCTAGTATCCTTGCCTTTAAGAGTCTGGCTTCGAGAAAACACTGTACAAGTGGTGATAAGAAATCCAGTAGTGAGCAGTTGAATTGCTCTCTTAATTTATACTTTTTGACCTACC
Organism: Protopterus annectens; assembly: GCF_019279795.1. Classification (NCBI taxonomy): domain Eukaryota; kingdom Metazoa; phylum Chordata; order Ceratodontiformes; family Protopteridae; genus Protopterus; species Protopterus annectens. The sequence goes on from NC_056739.1 coordinate 255,961,486, forward strand.
CAATTTGCGACTTCGGTGCTCACTTCCTAATTTAACCATGCTTTTTATCTTTATTACTGCTTATGTTTTATCATTTTCATTTTTTCTATTTTATTCATAATTGTGCTTCTAATTTTCTTTATTTGATTCTTTATTATATTACTGTAATGTTTGCACAGATTTTAATTTGTAAGCACTGAAATAAACTCAAACCTCAATGTATATGTTGTGCATTCTGATATAAAGCTTGCACATATTTTCATAGGTTCATAGGTGTGTACTAGGCTAATGGCCCTGGAGCCTTTACAAGCATAGCCATAGGTTTACCCTGGCATCATGCCACCAGACCTTAGTTCCTAGTACCTCTGTCGAGTAGAGCCACTGGAGTGATCACCAGGGTGAATTTTCTATTTCCCATCCAATCATCAAGATTTCTTTTGAAGAGGGCCAGTGAGGTGCTCTGCTTGACATGTATGGGAAGTCTTTTCCATAGCATGGGGAGTCTCTGGGTTATGCACTAGTCCCGCCAGCATGTTCTGTTGATTGTGGTAATGAAATTGAGAACTCTGGAGCATGTGGTACAGAGAGATTGGGATTTCTTTAGTTGTAGCATTTCTAACAGAGCTGGGTCAGACAAGGATTTGTAAGTCAAGCAGAGATCGCCTCTAAGTAGGCGATATAAGACAGAGAATAGTTGGAGTTTTTGAGTCTGTCCATATAGGACAAGTGTTTAAGGCCTAGAATCCTCTTTGTGAGGTACTTTTGCAACCTCTCCAGTCATTGCAGATGTCTAGTCAGGTACATGCCAAATGGGGCATTGTACTCAATGATTGATCTAATGAGGGAAGAGTAAAGCGGGACACTGACCTCTTTCTTCTTGGATGCAAAATCCTTAGTAATGAGATGTGCCACATAGAAGGACTTTCTGACCACAGTGGCAACATGGTGGTCAAAAGAAAGGTTGCTGTCAACCTGTGCTCCCAGATCTCTTATAATGCCTTCTGTGCTCAGTGGACTACCATCAATGTGGTAATTCATGAAAACCAGGTTTTTCCCAAGGGAGATGATGACACATTTTTGGCCTTGAGCTTAAGGCCATAGTTCTGACACCAGTCACTGGTCTCATTGAGGCCTTTCTGTAGGATGTCAACCTCACTTGGGGAGTTAATAATAGCTCCCAACTTGCAATTATCTGCAAATTTTGTCAGCCAGACTCCCTTCATGTTGACCTGGACTTCAGAGAAGTAGATACAAAACAGGAGAGGACCCAGGATCGAACCCTGTGGGACTCCACTCATGACTGGTTGGCAGACTGACTTGGAGTCAGCTACTTTCACACTGTGGGTTCTGTGAGCCAGTTTGCAACCCATCTAGTGATATAGGGGTTAATGCCTATCTTAGTGAGATTTTCTACGATTTGTGAGTGGGGAATGGTATCAAAGGCCTTGGCCAGATCAAGGTAGTTTGTATAAACCACCTTGCCTTCATCCACAGCTCTGGTGACTGACTCAAAGAAGTCAAACAAATTGAGCAGGCATGATCGACCCTTCACAAAACCAAACTGTGTAGGATCTAGGGTTTGGAGAGTCCCTATATCCTTGTTTATTAGGTCCATGTTATTTATTGACTATCCTTATTTTTCATGTTGACTTAAGAAATGTATTTAGCAGACGTATAGGTATATAAGAATATGCTGAATTATGCCCAAAATATCTCTGTCTCTCTCTCTCTCTCTCTATATATATATATATATATATATATATATATATATATATATATATATATATATGGATTCCATTCACTTGGTCAAATTACACTTGGTTGAAAATGATTCCAGGCATTGCACTTCACTGAAAGCTCACTTGACTGAAAGCTCACTTGGTCGAAGTTCATTTGGTCAAAAATAGAATATAGCCCCTGCCCCACTGCAGTGCAACCCTGGAGTGAGAATATTAAATGGGGGGGTGTGGGGGCCCCCACATAATTTTAATGTATTCACTGTTATAAGAAGGTATATCCATTAGAAATGCATTGATATATATATATATATATATATATATATATATATATATATATATATATATATATTTAGTAAAAACAATTAGCATAATGTGGGGGGCTGTGCCCCCCACACCCTCCCTTATTTAATATTCTCACTCCAGGGTTGCACTGCAGTGGGGCAGGGGCTATATTCCATTTTCAACCAAATGAACTTCGACCAAGTGAGCTCTTCAGAAGACCATTTTCAGTCACAACCTAGGTCAATTGGTGAGAAACACAAAAAAGCATATATAACATGCATGGAGGTGCATTAGGTTCATAGTTAAGTACTATTCAATCATTCTGCAGGCCCTTACAAAGCCAGCTAATATCAAACATTAAAAATTTCCCTCCAGTCTCAGTGAAGGCAACACAAGATGGATGGAGGATGGGGGGGTACAGAATTTGAACTTCTACATCCAATTGTCTAGTTTATCTTGATGATGGAAAAAGTGTCACTCTGTCTGACATGTGGTAAATGCATGTTGTAGGGGAGCGGATATGTTGGAATATAAATATATCACACAGAATACTATTTACCTTTTGAAAGTTTAGTTCCTTAAACCTGAGTAAAGAACAGTGAATACAGTATCATTGCATCACACATATTTAGGTAGTACAGTGCAATAAACAAGAACCTCTGAGCATCAAACGTTTGTCCTAGCTAGAAAATGACACTGAAAAATTAAATGAAAAGATATGATATGCAATATCTTACTGTGTTTTAATTCTGCACCACTGAACAAGATGTTACATTTTAAATTTCAGAACAAAACACTCCTGTACAAAATTTCTTGGTTAACAAGAATTTTGCAGAGGAGGAGGAGTATTCATTTTCCCTCACTTTTTAGTCATTGTTATTGGTGCAGCCCTTGTGGCCCATCCATGTCAGATCTTCTAGTTAACTCCTTGCCTCACAGACTAAATCTGGTTTTGCTGTGGCCGGTCACTGATCCAAGACAAATGGGCTCGGCATATGTGAGCATCCATCCTGGGGAGGTTCTAATTTGATCATCCCACACTGCCCCCTTGTGGCAATGTGGTTTAGTCCTGGGTTAGAAAACAATGTCGTGCTTCTGCAGCAGCTCAGCCAGGCCACTTCCTACCCATTAGCCGCTCCTCCCCTAATGATGCCCCTGGCCTTCTCCAGGGACCACCACAATGAGATGTCCATGTATTAGTCCCCCCCGGCATGGGCAAGCCCACCCCTCCCTGCCATGCTGTCAGCCACCCAAGCTGCTAACTGTACCCAGCATGCCTGGGTCATAGTCATGGCTTTATCTCCCCATACCACCACAGTGGTCAGAAAAGTAGTATTTATAGATGCAAAGAGTTTGCAAAGTAGATTTATTCAACGCAACATCACCAGCTTGCCAATATCCATTCTGTTAGGGTACCTTCTGTCTGCATGAGGTGAAAGCAAGTCAAACATGAAATGAATTTATGTTAATAAAGACAGACTGGCCACACACCTATCACTACTCTTTAAAAACAACAAAATAAAAACAAAGAAAAAATTGAACTCCACAATTCTTTGAAACCAATAGTTTATTAAACAAAGATTTAGTACTTTTGTCTATCAACTATATTATGCCATTATATACTGTCCCATGTACAAAGTTAAGATATATTTATATTTGTGAAAAAAGTTTCTTCATATCCTGCTCAGATTATACCAAAGGCTTCCATGCAATAAAAACAACTCATCAGATTACATCTTAACAATTTATACAGTCTATAACAGGGTTTCCCATTTTTCAAAAATGTCAGCAAGATCATTATTGCTCCTGTAACTTTTGCAACTCATTCTGGATGTTTCTTATCTTCTCACAGCCAAGTAACCAAAGTTATTTGGATATGAGAGGAAAATCAATACCGAAGACTCTACCTCCCTACTCCTTGCAAAAAAAAGAAAAAGAAGGAATTTGAGGTTTTATGGGGATCTGACGAATCAAGCAGTTGTGATTGACTAGTTGGATGCACAAGCAGTTGGGAGTCAAGGTTTTGTTAGTTTGAACCTTCTGCAAGTAAGGTCACATCTGTTTTGGATGTTTTATAGAAAGTGTTGTATGCTGCTTTGTGTCATGAGGACTGGAATACGTCTTAAAAGTCATTTAAGGTATTGTGTTTTTATCTGGGATAGAAAATAGTTTTAAAAATCAAATATTAAATACATTTGCAGAATTCAGAGTTTGTTAAATCTATAAATGTATTCTTCACAAAGAGATCAGAGATTTTGCCATGAAAACGTCTTTTTTGTATTAAAGGCTTTAACGATACTGGACTTTTTATCCAACATACAGAATAATTTTAAATATGTACATTTATGCAATGCATGGTTATGGAAGTCATTTGAAGTTTACTGTGTGAAGAAGTCAGAGATTTTTTTTATTCTATAAATATTAAGTTAAAGATGCAAGTGTATACATGTGAACATGTTTATGTGAACACTAGTATATTATGACTTTGGAATTTTGTCTCCAGTGGTGCACCATGTAAAACACAACCTTTTAGATTTGCTATTCCTAAATTTTGCATATACTAGGACATAAGCAGCTAGTTTAATAATAACCCATTCCTGTCATTCCTGGTGTATGTATACTTCTGATCAGTAAATACATCTTATGCATTATGAAATAATAATTCAAGCATTGTTGAAAATGGCGAGGGGTCAAAAGAATAGAGTCAAAACGCCCATCTGTTTACCCCAAATGAATGCAGTTTCTGAAAAGTCCAACCTTCCGTAAAGACTGCTAGGTGATACATAGTGTTATGCTCATGGTCTTTATTTCCAGAGATATTTAGACATTCTGTAACCATACTTATTGTCAGAGTAGTAGGATGTGAAAGTGAACGTTAAGAACCTGACAGATCAATTACATTTCATCAACACATCCAAGCTTGCAAAATAAAAGCTATTACATGAACTAGCTTGAAGATACACACACACACACACACACACACACACACACACACACACACACACACACACACACACTCTCTCTCTCTCACAGCACATGTGCTGAACTGCCTCATTATATGGACAAATGAAATGCACTAACAAGTGCTTTTTGCAGGGGATATGCTCCCCATTCAATCTCCTATCTCATTTATTTTATGTTGAATTCAGGGGTGCTATAACTGGAAAAAGAGGAATCGTTAACAGACAGTGCAAATTTTATCTCGCTTTCTGCAAGAGGTAAAATCTCATCCTTGCAGCAATACAATAACATCCATGTGCATGGCAGTCTCTATCTGAATCCAGCAAGAGTGACATGAGCAATTGCCAACCCAGGCTGTTACAGTTCAACAATTGTGACACTTAAGCCAGATCGTTACCTTTAGCGACTGCTGAATTTTCATTTTCATCGCATTTCCTAAGCATCTCCTACATTTCAGGCACATCGTGCATACAACAACCAACCTAAATGGTGATTCTAGGATCTCATTACCATCCCACAAAGTACTCTTGGAGATCTAATGGCACCCATACTTATCTTCTAAACTCTGCAGGGAAATGTCCTATAGTTGACAGCTTCTCACTCATTCTTTCTTTCTTTCTGTTAGCAGATCGAGTTTTGTTTCATCAACACAGCTAAGCTTTGTTTCAAAGTAGATTTAGCTGTCACTCAGCCCTAACTCATTCCCTCAGTTTTATTTCAGTCACTCAGTCTTATCTCACTAATTCCTATCTCAGTCCTTCCATCTTATCTCACTTATTCCTATCTCAGTCACTCCATCTTATCTCACTCAATCCTATTTCAGTCACTCTGTCCTATCTCAGTCAGTCAGTCCTATCAATGTCAGCTGGATCATCAAGTTCTATGTCATCTAGAGAAATGCTGGACACTTATATCATTGCCAGGGTGAGAATCCTCAAAAGAATGGATCCCAATTTCATTATTATTCAATATGGACAAATTTTTGTTAGCTGAATGTTTTTTTCTCATTACATTTATTATTATTATTATTATTATTATTATTATTATTATTATTATATAGTGGCCATTTGGTTGCATCTTTTTATTCCCTGCTTCATGACAGATTAATATACTGCTGTGAAGAATCAGGCTTGTTTATTATCGGGCTTTAACTGTTCATTAACACACTGTAGGAGTACATTTGTTCTCTCATATGGTGGATGACATACATTTTGTCCATTGTCCAAACAGTAATAAGCTACACAGTTTTAACAAGTTAGTACATACAGAAGTTGGTCAAATCTGCTGGGGTGATAAATACTGATAAGCTTTGTGACATAATTTATGATGACATCTGAAATAGTTCTTAGCATTATTTAATGACAGCTGTGATTCCCAAGGAATATGTATGCATTAAATTTGATATCAAGTGTATTAATGATTCACAGTCAGTAAAACAGAAAAATTAAGTTACAGAAGTTAATGTTTATCTTCTGCTGTTGTGCAACCACATGCAAGATGAAGTTCTTTACGACACTGCAATCTTTTTTAACTGAATTGCAGTAGTCAGCCTTTGAATACTTTCCTGAAGATATTAGAATAAGTAACCTAATTAATCAGGTGTTAGACATTATGAAGGTGCTGTCACAGTATGCTTGTTCTGTCAGGCTTCTAGAGAACCATTTTCTTACAGGAGTTTTTCTTCTGCTTTCATATATATCATATAATGGCTTTCTGCTCATTTCTACCAATTTAAGAGTGTTTTTGGATTCACTGTGTGCACTATTTCATTTACTGTCCATATATTAATATATAATACAGGCAGCATTTTGATGTTTGCAGTTTACATATGTAGTGTGGTTTTAAGATATTTTACTAAACACAACTTGTAACATTTCATGGGTAATTGCTGTGTACATTTTTGTGTATTTATAAGACGTGTTTTAAATAAATTGTTTATTTAAATTTTAGATTGAGTACTTAACTACTGCACTAGTGGCAAGCACTGCACAGAACTATCCAGTCTATACTGATGACCTTCAAGCTCAAAACCTTGGCAGGTTAGTGGCACAGTTTGGGTGGACTTGGGTTGGCATTCTAGCTGAGAACACTGATTTTGGTTTGCGAGGAAGTCAGATCTTGAAAGAAGAGCTACACAAAGCCAGAGCATGCCCAGCCTTCTGCGAATTCATCATGTTATTTAACTCACTTAAGCATAACCAGAAACTTTTGCAGATGATTAGCAATTCAAAAGCAAATGTTATCATAGTGTTTGCCACTGCAAGTAACTTGTACTCTTTCATAGAACAGATCACTTTGAGTAACATAACTGGAAAAGTCTGGATTGCAAGTGATCACTGGTCCACTTCTCAGCTGTTTCAAAAAAGAGAGTTTCTGCCAACACTTGAAGGCACACTTGGGTTTACTGTCCCAAGAAGAGAGATGCCTGGATTTCAAGAGTATTTATACAGCCTCCATCCTTTCAAGAGACCTAATGATATTTTCATTAGAACATTTTGGGAACAGACATTTGGTTGCACATGGAGAGATAGTCAAAGTGTTCAGATGAGATATATACTTAGAAATGATGTTAACCTTTGTACAGGGATGGAAACTGTGAAAGGACTGAAAAACCTATTTTTTGACACATCAAATCTACGACTCACATACAATGCATACAGCTCTCTGTATGTTATTTCATTTGCTTTGCATAACCTTTTCTCCTGCATACCAGGAAAGGGCCCTTTTTTCAATGGCACATGTGCAAAAAATGGTGATGTTGAACCCTTTCAGGTAAGGAATGACAGTTTTCAGCGGCTGATTCACTATTAATAATACACTATTCTGCAGTTTCTTGGTGATAATAAAGACATACAATATTTAACAATATATTTAAAATCTAATACACATTATTGGTTCCTTTTGCAGCATCAGTTTAAATTCAGTCTAATACGGTTTACAAAAGATATGAAAGAATAACGAAAGCCACTTTCCAAAAATATAGCAAAACGGTTAATGAATAGCAGCATAGGTTTTGACACACAGACACACCTACACATATGTGTGTGTGTGTGTGTGTGTGTGTGTGTGTATATATATATATATATATATATATATATATATATGTTGGTGCACCTTACCTTATTAAAACCCTTTCTGTAACACAAAATTATGTCTGAATTTGTGGTGGTGTTTTGTTGAATGGATTACAAAAGGAAACAGCTTGTTTCTTGCTTTGATTTTTTTTTTCTTTTGTTAGGTTTCATTAATGCCAGCATCAGTCAATTGTGTTTTGCTGCTTGTGCGTTCTGATAAATTTACATATACTAATACACATATACACACACACACACACACACACACACACACACACATATATATATATATATATTATATATATATATATCTTTACACGCACACTCAAACACATACATACACATGTGTGTGTGTGTGTGTGTGTGTGTGTGTGTGTGTGTGTGTATATATATATATATATATATATATATATATATATATATATATATACGCACACACATATATGAAAATGTAAATATCTATTCATTTATGGTTATAACTTCAAAGATAGAATATACATTTGGTAAAAAAGTATTTGTAGATGTAAAAATGAGAGAAAGTTCATTTGTGAGAATCATAGGTTCATAGATTAGTACTAAGCTAACTGCCCTTGTAAGCCATTTTAAGCCTAGCCAATTATCCCTTATGAGACTCAAACCCTGCACCCTGTGTTTGTAAGACAAACACCTTAACCATTAAGCCACCCTCCCAATATACCTATAACTGTAGTGCAGGTAAGCAGGGGTGTGCCAGAAAATTAATGCTTGAATTAAAAATGGTGGTTATGAAGACGTGTAAGAATGTGTTACAACAGTTGAATATTTATGTGTTCACTGGTCAGAGTTAGAGTAAGGGTTAGGTGAGGGATAGAGTCAGTGTTGTGTATATTTTGCATTGTGTGTATTGCATGTCCTTTTGTCTTATGTAGTGGTACTATGAGGGACAGGGCTTTTAGTAACATGTGAAGGGTTAGGGCTGGGTTAGGGTTAGCACACTTGAATAAGGTGTTGCAGAGGGAGAAGCCGAGTAAAGATCCTTGTGGTACTCAGGTAACTACAGTTTTACATTCAGAGAGAGTACACCAGCATGTTTCTACAAGTAGGGATTGGCTGGAGAGCCAATATGTGATCCAGCAATCATCATAGGTATTTACATTTAGTTTGTCTATTTTTTCAGTAATAGTGTCAAAAATCATTGTATTGTTGCTTACTGACACATTGGGTGATACAGAAAAGTGTACATCTGCAAAATATAGTTTAATAAGTGCTGTGCAATGTTTGAAATGTCACTATTTGGGTATGTGATATTTTCAAGGTTTACAATTTGTGTTGTATAAACATACATGTGATTAATCATAGTGGATCTGCTCAAAGCAAGCAGAAAAACAACAACTAATGGGTAAAACAAACCAGGAACCAAACAGAACATGCCACTATGTAATTCCACAATAACATGACTCCACACACTTGTATATTAATATTGATTTACTGCAGATGCCGAGCACTTTCATCCTTCAAACAAATATCCACGACTTTGACAAAACATACTCCAACTTTTAGCACCATTGTGCAAAGTGGGGAAAGATCTTCTAGAATGAGGATAGAAAAGTGCTATAGAATGCTGTTTATTTACACTGATTTGCAAGATGTGTTTAATTTCAAATGTGAAGATTGAAATGGAACATTTTTCATACATGAGATCAACACAGTGATTAAATAGCCCTCCAGCAAGGTTTTTGAAATGACAGAGGGCTGACTGTAAATGATGATGTCATTGAGGATTGCTGGGAGTTATGGTTAACTTATTTTGTCAGTGTATGTAAGGCAGAGGACAGTACAGGATTGCTGGGAGTTATGGTTAACTTATTTTGTCAGTGTATGTAAGGCAGAGGACAGTACCTCTATACCTGGAAACTATAGGGAAGTATCAAAAATCTAAATATATTTTAATATATTGTTTAAAATTATTCTCCTTATACCATAGTATCTGTTTTAAATATGGGCCACTTCTATATGTGAATTTAGGGTTATCAGCGAACGTCACCTTAAGATCATCTATATTTTTTTAAATATGCCAATTCTTCTGATTATATTCTGAATAGCTCGTGTTTGTCAATTAAACCCAGTTATTATCTTTATATCACTCACAGAATTATTCTCATTTTGATTCTTCTGAAAAATAACACTATTATTTGTGTCATGAGAAATATTAAGTATTGGTTTAGAAACACTATATATTTATATTTAAGGATAAGAGAGCATTTACTATTTAAAATTTAATAACTTGACATCTATAAAATATAAAAGGGAATGGTACTAGACCATGTTATAATTGTCACTTCTGTCAGTGTATTTATAGAAATAACTCCTATATACATACAAAATATATTAAATGTGTATTAAATACAAACTCATAATAACTCTGACTTACAATATAGTGTATACTGCTATATGTTAACCATGTTAGTGCTTTCTATATTGGTAAATATAATAGGGGGAGTATCGATATTCAAAGATACCCACACCTCCAGGTTGGTGGCAAAGCACGAAGCATCAGAGACTATCCATGTGCAACTAACAGTGGGTAAAACTGCCTTCCAGTTTATAGCCTGCTACAGACCACCCTCCCAAACCTAGGAACCCCACTCGGCCTTCCTGAGAACACTGGAAAATATGAAGGTCTCTCCAAACACCATTATATTGGGCGACTTCAACTACCCAAACATAGACTGGGATCATTGCTCTAGCTCCAACACCCTAGCCCAAAGCTTCCTAGAATTTATAAACTCAAATGCTATGGAACAACTTGTTACCACTCCCACAAGAGGGGAAAACATACTGGACCTGATCATCAGCAACATGGGGACACTATGCTCCAGACCAGAAGTGTATCCCTCACTGGTAAGATCAGACCATAAACTAATCTCACTGGATATTCACATCCCAACCCCACCCCCTGCCCAGAAAACCACAGTGAAAAACTACTCTAAAGCAAATTTCACACTCCTCAAAAGTGAGGTGGAATCCTTCAAAGCCCCCGGGCCTGTGGAAAATACGGCCCAGACCGTAGAATCCTTTATAAACGCATTCTATGAACACCTTCAGGAATGCATAGATCATGCGATCCCAAATAAAACCAAGACCCAATCCTACAAAGGCAGACATCCTGTCTGGTAGACCAGCCATAAACAAACTATACAATAGAAGGAGGAAGCTACTAAATGATAGAGCAAAATCCCAAAAAGGAAAGGCATCACTGATCAGTATTAGCAAAAAACTACGGGCACTCATAAAATTGTCTAAGGCCAGCTTCGAGAGAAAAATTGCACAGGACACTAAGGATAATCACAAGGCTTTCTTTAGTTATGCTAGGAACCTGGGTGGGAATTCCCAGATATGTTCAGAATTAGTCCAAAATGACAAAAAATACACCGAACCCACAGACATTGCCAACATCCTAGCTGACAGGTTCAGCAAACCCCCACCAAAAGGGCAAATATCTATCCCAGCAGAGTGCTGCTCCCCTGACATTTCAGATGCTCAGGTAAGAGCTGCCCTCTCCAAAGCTGCATCCTACATGAACTCCAAGAAGAGCTAAACCCAAACATAAAACTGCTGTTCAATCTCAGCCTTACTACAGGATATGTGCCCAAAGAGTGGCGTACAGCAACAGTGGTCCTTAAAGGTGGTGCCTCAACGGATCCTGGAAACTATCGCCCCATAAGCCTGACTAGCTTGGTCTGCAAAGCTATGGAAAGGATCATCATGGACCTCATAAATAAAGATATTGGGGACCTACAGACACTGGATCCTACCCAGTTTGGCTTTGTTAAGGGCAGATCCTGCCTCTTACAGATCCTGCCTCTTAAACCTGGTTGATTTCTTTGAAAACAGTCACCAAGGCCACTGATGAGGGGAAGGCGGTCCACACAGCCTACCTGGACCTCGCAAAAGCCTTCGATACAATACCCCACTCGGGCATTATAGATAAGCTCACCAGCTTAAATATAAACGCCTATGTCACTAAATGGATTGCAAACTGGCTCAAGGACAGAACCCACATGGTTAGAATTGCTGGAGCCATGTCAGACTCCAAACCAGTTACAAGTGGTGTCCCACAAGGCTCAGTCCTGGGACCTCTCTTGTTCGGTATATATTTCTCGGAGGTACAGGCCAACATGGAAGGACTGTGGCTGATGAACTTTGCAGATGACTGCAGACTGGGCGCCATAATCGACTCTCCAGAAGACACAAGGATGATCCAAAAGGGCTTCATAGAAACAGACAACTGGTGCCAGACCCATGACCTCAAGCTAAATGCCAAAAAGTGTATAGTCATCCCCTTTGGCAAAAACAAAGTGCCCACAAATTACCACATAGGTGGTAATCCATTAAGTACAGAAGAAGTAATTAGGGACCTGGGGACCCAAGTTGATAGCAATCTCTCATTTGACAACCACGAGGCCAAAGTGGTTAGAAAAACATTTTATATAGCCCACCTAATCATGAAGGGATTCACATCTAGATCAGGGGAGGTCATCGTGCCTCTTTACTCATCCCTCATCAGGCCCATAATTGAGTACAATGCCCCTTTGGGATGTACCTTACCAGACACCTGCAGCAACTGGATAGACCCCAAAAGTACCTCACCAAGAGGATCAAAGGGCTCAAACAGATGCCATATGCTGCCCGGTTAAAGAAACTCCAGCTCTACTCAGTGGCATTCCGGCTGTTCAGAGGCGATCTGTGCCTGACGATAAAGCCATGTCCAACCCGAATTAATGGACATGCTGCACCTCAGAAAATCCAAATCCCATCGAGCTACGCACTCGAGAGACTTGAACCTCAGCACTGAAATAAATAGGACATGCTGGAGGGACAGATTCATAACCCAGAGGCTCCCTTCACTCTGGAATAAAATCCCAGTCCAGGTTAGGCAGAGTCCCTCATTGACTCTCTTCAAGAGGAATCTTGATGAGTGGATGGGAGATCGTAGGTTTACCCTGGGTATCACTTCTGTGTCACTGTTAGACAGAGGCACAGTATACCAACCTCGAAAAAGGGCATAGCAAAAGAAATTTAAAATAGGTGGTGAAAGCCAAACACATTTTGGCTAGGCTTATAAATGCCCTAGGGCAGATAGCCTTGTATGAACCTATGAACCTATGAAGTTGAAAGAACATATTGGTGACATAAAACATCAAATACTCACTAATGCTCTATATAAACTTGTACTTTGTAAAGGAGAAAATCTTTTGTTTGGATTTTTAGTGCTTGATGTAGTAAATGATAGTATAAGAGGTGGTAATATACCCGCTAAGATGGAATATGCTGACTATAAATGGATTTCGGTATTCGGAGCTGATCAACCTCTAGCCTCAAATAGTAGCTATACATTTCTGAATGATGTGATTTAATCCTGTAATTGAGAGAGGTCATCTAAATATTTGTTACAACATTCTCTGGTTTTATTGGTCTTGGAAAAGCATTTTATGCAAAAGCTTGTACGTTTGTCATATTTTTAACTTGGTGCTATTAAAACTAGATTGTGTTACACCAATGTGTTCTACTTTTTGAGCTGCTTTAGATCACTGATGATTTGTTTGTTTAGCTGGTGTTTCAGTTCACTTGCTTGAGCTACAAATTTCTGAAACTGTGTGGAAGTTCCTATTCTCAAACAGTGGGAAAGGAATGTGTGGTCCATTAAAGTAAGTTATATCCCTCAGCCTTCATGACGAAATATATACTAGGGTGAGATGTCATGTGATAGCTGATCCTCTGATTTACACGCAGTAAAAGTGAATCTGCTCTGGCTATCATAATATAGATCATCTGGTTGTCATGGCATAGATACCAGAGACATGGGGAGGGGTATCATACTGTCTCTTTGTGTTTTGCAGACTTGGAAAACACAAATGACCATATAACCATAATGCCTTTTGAGAAGTTTTGCATAATAAGAGATCACAATGCTGTTACTGCATGCTGTTGGGCTACTGGGTCCCTGTATTTGAGTTACACTTCTATTCTCACTATTAAGTTAACTATATTCAATGTAGGCACAGAACTTTACTATGAATGAGGCTTATCTGATTTCCTGTTTGGGATTTTAAGGACAGCATAACAAGCCACAGCAGACTTTTGGAAAATATCCAGTTTAGGAAATATCAAATGTTTCATTGTTGTTTTTACTGGGAGATGTCGGTCATTTAGCCTTATCTGTATGTGATATCAGTCTTGCAATGGAGCGATCCAGTGATTAGTTTGAAATGGCTTGGGAGAAAAGTAGCATCTCCAATCAGAGACCCCTTTTTTCCCAAAAATGACTGTAGCTCTTTACAGGTAAAAAGTAAGCAACTTGCTTCATATGGAGCACTTTAAGTTTCTTTAAATTTAGCTCATGAGTGGGAGAAAATGAAATTTTGGGAATAACCGATAAAATGGTGTAGCAGTAACAATACTGCTGGTAATTTACTTAGACCAACGGAATGAAAGGAGACATTGAGAAGTTAGTCTGACCAATAGGCTGAGAGCTTCATCTTGTTACTATGTCCCTATGCTCACCTGGGATCATGACATTTGAGTAGTGCTGTAAAGGATGACCTCATGGATACAACCAGCAGAAATGAAGACCTCAGAATACAGCCACTGCTGCATGTTGGGAAAACTCAGCTGAGGTATTTTGAGTAATTTATGAAGATACCCTCTGAGGATGTCACACACAGAAGGTGTACTAGGCTTGGCTTACTAGCATAAATCTCTGTGGCAAACCCAGGACATGTTGGAAGGGCTGTATCTCTCAGAATGCCCAAATCTCCTAGGCACCTGACAGGCTAAGTTAGAGATCAGTGCTGAGGACAATGAATTCTTGACTATATTGCTCAGCTATGTACTATTACAACCCTCATGAGGATAAGAAGCTTAGAAAATGATGATGATGATGGAGATGGGTAAGAAAGTGACCTTAATTTCCTAAGATGCAGAAACGACATTTGAAAGACTAAGACAGAAATATTTATTTGAAGTAGCTATAAAATGCAGCCTCCCTAAAGAATGGGTGGAGATGATTGAGAATATAAGAGTACAATGACGAAAGTCAAAATAACAGACAGACAACCAAAAGAGCTAAATATTGAGGAAGGGACAAGACAGGGAATGCCCCCTCTTGCATTTGCTATTGGCAATGTCTATTGAACCCCTTGGGGAATGAACAAGGAAGTAATAAATTAAGGGATATATACTGGGGAGAGAAAGAAATAAAAATAGCTTCATATTCTAATAACGTTTGGCTAATGATGGCACTGCAGGATAAGGATAACAGAAATATATGGGATATAACTGAGGATTTCAGTCAGGTTTCAGGGTATAAAATTAATTAAGAAAAAACACAAATGGTGTTGGTTAATGAGACAGAGAAAGAGAGGGGCAGAAGGACAAAGAGAAGGGAATTTTGGTGAAGGATATTAAATATCGTACATTTTTGTTTAGAACATACCAGTAAAAAGGCTGTAAGTTATACATATAATAAGATCTTGGGAAAGATTAAAAGTCTATTAAAGAACTGGAAAGGAATAAAGCAGACTTAGATTACAGGGTAATGGAGCTAAAGCTGTTTCTAATGTCACAGTTAGTATATGCCATTAGGCTTTTTGAGAGTGTCCAATCGGAGACTTGATGAAGAGATTTCAAATGAGATGGAGAAAGACCCAGAGTAGAATGGGAGATGGGTACAAAGTGTAATGAATATGGGGGCTAGACGTGGCAGATTTTTAGTGAGTTTCTTGAGGGATACATACATGCACACAAATATTTTGTGTAGATGGCAGTAATGCCCTTCTAGCCTGCCAATATAACAGAATAGTCATTCCATTAATAAGTATCAAAACTATTCTTAAAATATCTAAATTAATGCTTATTTTATTACAATATGGCAGTCTATTTCACACCTTAACGACTCTGTCAGAGAACCAATTAATACTTCTTTCATTCCTTTATAATGTTCTGCATAGGTTGTCTGATGATTCTGTATGACTTTTTGATTAGCCCAGGTAATTGTCTCTAAAAGCACTATATAGCTGAATAGGGTCTCCTCTTTTTTTTTCAAAACAGGTTTATTGTTTTAACATATAAGAGAAATATCATAACAATTTTATACAAGTAATTAAAAATAGGTATTATTATAATATTCAACAAAAAAACTAAAGTATTTACAAAGACATCCACTACAATCAGATCAATTAATTAAACTAAAATACCGTGCTATTGAAATTAGAATTTTTTTAACAAATTTTGTAAATTATCCCATACAATATAATATGATGTTTTTCTAGTTGTTCTCATTCTAATTGTGCTTATTTCCATATGGCACATTATATTCATAACATTTTTTAAATTAATTGAACGAAGGAGGTGTATCTGAAATCCAATTTCTAGTTATTATTTTCCTGGCCACTGCTAGGATAGACCATAACAAGGGAAGCTTAATCTTTTTAACACATTGAGGTACAGGTGTGTTGAATAATATAAGAGACTTAAAAATAATAAAATTATCTGTAAAAAGAGCCTGCAAAAATTCATTAATTGACTTCCAGTATTCTTTCAACTTCATACAGTCATAAAACATATGAGCCCAGTCAGCATTAATTTCTACATTACATCTCTTACATAGATTATCTTTATTATTTATTTTATTCATCATCAAAGGTGTATAAAAGATCTATGTAAAAATTTCCATGTATAAAGTCTCCAGACAATGGAAGACCTAGTTCTGTAAGCACACTTCAATATATCCTGTTTATCTTGACGAGTTGGTGGGGAGGCATTAATAGAGGTGAAATAATTCCAGTATGAATCTACACTGTAAAAGTTTCTTGTCTGATAATTTTATGTATATATGAACGTTTACCTTTATCAGAAACTTTATGCTGTAAATTTAATATCAAGTAATCAATCAGTTTTGGAATAGATTCTTTAACTGTTATAGACATTAGATCTATTCTATCAATGAGATGTTGTCTAAAGATCTGAACCTCTAACCAGCAAGTTTCTCTTAGATCAAATTCTTGTTTTAAGAAATCTAGATTTTTAACTTTATTATCAGATATCAGCTGATACCAGTACTTTAGATCATTATCTATAGCTAAATGAGCTCCTTCAGAAGTAGATGACATAAGCATACCCTGAGTATACATTATAGGAATACAATAAAATTCCATTCCTATACTTAGGGTGCATGAATATAAAGTTACGATAACTAATAATAATATTTAATGGGTAACAAACCATATGTTTAGGTGTAATAGGTGAAGTACAAAATTCCTTTAGCAACCACAACATGGAGTTATTTACAATCATATTTTTATGTGTTAAGGAGATTTTCATGAAGTGCATACTAATTAGCTCCCAATAATCTTTCCATTTTGAAATATGACTGATCTAATAATAAAGTAATAACTTTTATAATAGAAGAGATAATATATAAATTAAAGTCTGGAAAAGAAATACGCCCTTGAGACCAGCTATTAGTATGTTTCTTTAATGCAATCATAGGTCTATTAGGTGCCCATAAGAAATTTAACATTAGTGTATTCAGTTTCTTGATAATTATTTTTGTAGGTGAAAGTATTATTGATTGTATTAAGTATAAAATCTTGGGGAATATTATCATTTTAATAATTGTAAGTCTCTCCTCCATAGTAAAAACATATTATTCCAGGTATTAAAAAGATTTTGTATATTAAGAAAACAGGTATTATAGTTATTATATATAATAGATTTAATATCTTTAGATAGTATTATACCTAAATAAGCTATCTGACCTGAATTGGGTACATATTTAGTAAAATCACTAATGAGAATATTTTTCGTATATATAGGTAGTATTTTAGTTTTTCTTCATTGAATATTAAACCAGAAATACTTTTAAAATTCATCATTTTATCAAATAAAGACTGCATAGAAGAATTAGATCCTGCTGATGTAATTAGAACATCATCTGCAAAAGTTGAATTTTGATGTTGTATTTTCGTCTATTTCAAAACCCTCTATGTCAGTACTGTTTCTAATCAAATTAGCCCAAGGCTCCATTAGTAAAGTGAATAATAGTGGAGAAAGTGGACATCCTTGCTTTGTACCTTTAAGAATGGGTATTTTTGTGAAACATATGTTCCTACCTTAATATAAGCCAGCGTTCCTTTGTATAAATGCTCAATTAAATTTACAAATGCATCAGAGAAGTTTGTGCATTTCAGTAAGGTAAACAGATAGTCCCAACTTACTGAATCAAATGCTGAACCTATATCAAGACTAATAAGTGTTAAATCTTTCTTTTCCTATTTGCAAAATCAATTAATGTTAAAGTTCTTCTTATATTATCAAAAGTATTTCTATTTACAATGAAGCCCGTCTGATCTATATCTATAATGCCGGGATGATTGTCTTCAATCTATCAGCAAAAATACTCATAAACATTTTATAATCAACATTAAGTAATGAGATGGGTCAATATGAAGAACATCTAGTTGGATCTTTATTAGGTTTTAAAATTGGTGAAATAAATGTATATTGCCAAGATGGGGGGGGTTATTAACTCAGTTTGGGCCAAAATAAAAACCTTATGTATTAATGAATATGTAGTTTTAGAAAGGATTTTATATATCTCTGGCATAATACCATCATTACCCGGTGCTTTGTTTGATTTAAGCTTATTTATTTGTGTAATAACTTCTGTATATGAAATACTCTTGTCCAATAGTTTAATCTGTTGTTTATTAAGCTTTTATTCATGTTTGTGGTTATAAACTCCTTTATTTTATCTTTAGGTTCCATGTTAATGTTGTTATGGTTAATCTTGTGAAAGTGATTTCTAAATTCATCCAGTATTTCTGGTATACTAGAAACATTCTTCTTTTTCCTTAGAGAAAAGATTTCTTTGATATGGTTTTGTTTATTCAATCTTTTTGTTTTATTTTTAAGTCTATGTAAGTATTTGGGGCTTATTGAATAAGACAAAAACTTGTATTTCTCTAAAGTTATTTTAACTTTATGAGTTAATATTGCTTTGTATTTCTCATTTAGTTTGTTTATTTCTTCAATAACTTTCTTGTCCATAATATTTTCTTTATTATTATGTTTATAAGAGTCTAATTTACTTTGAATATCTAACAATTCCCTATCCCAAGATTTCCTTTTATTATTATACCATCTGATACTTTGTCCATATAGATATGATTTTAAGGCATCCCAAACATAGACAATGGAGACTTCAGGAGTATTATTTATGTCTAGAAAATGTTGTACTTCTGAAAGTATATATTCTTTATAGTCTTTTAGCTGAGTTAAGTATGCTGGTATCCTTTTGATCTGAACATTATGAGTATTTTTTATCATGAATTCAAAACAATTGAGTTATGATCAGATATAGGACATGAAATGATTTTGGAATTAATTAAATCTGTTACCATCTGGTTAGAAATAAAGACCCTATCTATTTTTGAATAAGTTTTGTATCTGTTAGAAAAAAGGTGTATGGTAATGATTTTGAATCTATCTGATTATTAATATCATTCAAATGATAAGAATTAGCAAAATCATTTAAATGTTTTGCATTAGATGTAATTCTTCTTTTCCTTATAGTGGTAGTATCACTTTCATGTAGTATACAATTAAAATCACCAGCTAAAATAATATCCCTATAGAGAATGATATGATCTTATCAATATGATGTTTCACTGTATTAATACCAATTCCAGGTATCCAATATACATTAATTAAAGTGTAAGTCTTCCCATTAATTTGTATTGTAACCATACAAAACATTCCTTTGTCATCCTGAAAAGACTTAATGGTTTTAGGAATGGGCATACTTTTATTCCATAAAATAGCCACTCCTCTTTTTCTGAGTGTGCTCTGAACTAACCAATACTGTATACTTATTAGTGGCTAGTTTATCAATATCTTTTTTCAAGAGATGGGTTTCTTGCAGGAAGACTAGATTGGCCTTGTGCAAATTAATGTATCTTATTAGGCTTGCCCTTTTACACGGATTATTCAATCCATTAATGTTTAAAGAAATTCCTTTTAAAGATGTCATTTGGCATTTTTAAAACTCAAGAATCTTATGATCGAAATAACAAATAACAAGATAAATAATGTTACATCTCCTCCTTTAGGTGTACCTTTAAATATAGCTGTATTTATTAAATCTCTTATGGGATTTTGTATAGGATTCAATTTTGTTTGTAGTGACAATGAGTGTACAAAATATATTGTGGATGTCAAATCTATATACATATAACAATGAACAAGTGAAAATAATGTAAGGATTAAACCTTGCATCCCGCCTGAGTTGAAAACTCCAACTTAGAGTAGTATTTACTACTCAAGTTAACCCCTACCCTAAGCAGCAGTACCTCAGCTACCACCTTATCAATTTAATACTAGTTATATTTAACTGAGGTTAACAGTTTTCAATTCAATTATCTATCAAGACAAAACTACACATTTGGTAAAACAGCATCATATAAACTAAAATAAACTTTTTTTTTTTTAAACTGTTCATACTACTATATAGATCTATGTAATATATAACACTTGTATTCAAATAGCATTCAAATAATCTTGATGTTAGAAATCAAGAGGAGAGAAAATTAGGTTCTAACATTCATTTAAATCAAAAACTTTGGCTAATATGATTCAGACATTACATATATTAAGATGCATCTATTTTCTGTCATGTGAATACTATTAACAGCTTCCAAAAAAAAAAAATCTTGAATTGTTTGTATATGAGCATTTACTTAAACTCATTATTGTCAATAGAGTAAAATATTGTATTCATAAAAATTATTATAAATCATATTGCATAGTTATGCAAATTCTCAGAAACACTTGCATTATTAAAAAAAAGCCATCACACACATACACACAGACACACACACACATACATACACACACACACACACACACACACATATATATATATATATATATATATATATATATATATATATATCTGATCTCACTGAGTTATGTCCTTGTTGAGCACTATCCTACTTGCTGTCCCTAGAATAAATATGTCTGCTTTATAGAAAATAATGCACAGCAAACACATTTTAGTAACCAGATTTTACAATCATGCTAACCTACTGCTTTAAAATATATCACATGACATTTCTTCCAGAATAGAATTATAAAATTGTTTATGCTTGTCAATCAGATAAATTAAATGAATTATAATAAAGTATATATTTGGAACAGAAGTTTTTAACACAGATTATTATGCTGCTGTTAAGTAGATTTTCAAAAACATTTAAATAAATGTTTCATTTTCTATGCCTTCTAAAATAAGACATTTACTTGCTACAAGAAACTACATCATTTAAACTCATTATAACTGACATTTTATGAATAGAGTATTTTTCCTGAATCTGTGGTGTGTCAGTATGATAACTAGGTCAGAGGTTATACTAACTGCTTTCAGTTTCTCTGTGAGAATTCTGTGAGTTGAAGCTTTTGAAGTAGTTCATGGACACTGTGCATGAGACAGCCCACATCCCAGATTGTCTCCCTTAACATTTTGGCGGGAAACTTATTAAAACTTGTGGCAAACATTCATTTTGTCAATAGAGTAAAATATTGTATTCATAGAAATTATTATAAATCATATTGGATAGTTATGCAGATTCTCAGAAACACTTGCATTATTATATAAAAAAAAAAGCCATCACACTCACACATACACATACATACACACACACACACACACACACACACACACACACACACACACACACACATATATATATATCTGATCTCACTGAGTTGTGTCTTTGTTGAGCACTATCCTACTTGCTGTCCCTAGAATAAATCTGTCTGCTTTATACAAAATAATGCACAGCAAACACATTTTAGTAACCAGATTTTACAATCATGCTAACCTACTGCTTTAAAATATATCACATGACATTTCTTCCAGAATAGAGTTATAAGATTATTTATGCTTGTCAATCAGATGAATTAAATGAGTTATAGTAAAGTATATGTTTGGAACACAAATTTTTAACAGATTATTATGCTGCTGTTAAGTAGATTTTCAAAAACATTTAAATAAATGTTTCATTTTCTATGCCTTCTAAAATAAGACATTTACTTACTACAAGAAACTACATCATTTAGACTCATTATAACTGGCATATTTTATGAATAGAGTATTTTTCCTGAATCTGTGGTGTGTCAGTGTGATAACTATGTCAAAGGTTATACTAACTGCTTTCAGTTTCTCTGTGAGAATTCTGTGAGTTGAAGTTTTGAAGTAGTTCATGGACACTGTGCATGAGACAGCCCACATCTCAGATTGTCTCCCTTAACATTTTGGCGGGAAACTTATTAAAAACTAGTGACAAACATTCATTTAGTAGTGTAAATGCATGTAAACATGACAAAACCTTCACAATGTATTCCACAGACCATTACAGCCTTTTACTTCTTTTCAGAAAGAGAAACAAATTGAATCACAGCTTGCCATTAAATCTTCAGATATGAACAGAATGCAAATGTTTTAATTGGTTATCTTTCTTTCAATTTCAGTATATAATGACTAATTAAATAACACTTAACTGTCTGATGAAGTCTTAATACCAAGTTGACGAAAACGCATTGTTTTGATTTAAAGCGTTTACCTTGTGGATTTTTGTGGCTTTTTTGAGGATTAATAAAGTGTGGTTTTGGTGTGCTGTTCCCAGCTTCATTTTTTGTTATTGGTCACTTTTCTGGTTGGGCGCCTGTTTTTGGACTTTACAGTTTGGTGCCCTGCTATGGAGAACAGCCCACATTCTTCTAACCGCGAAGAAATGGGACAGTCCCGTAAATTGATCGGGCAGCTCACTGAGCTCATCGAACTGTTAACCCCGTTGTGTATCACTTTGACTGGCAGGAAATCAACGGACGTAGGATGCATGCTGGAAGGGACCGAAAGGTTTGGGGGATCTAAACAGAAGAGGAAAAGATCCAACCGAGATTCCAGCTCCACGTCGCACAAAGAGGCTGAACCGAATGGTGGCACTTTCGATCCTGCCATTACTCCGATGCTTCTGGGTTCCCGACCAGCATCGGACAGGAACACACACACAGGGATTACCAACAGGACTAGTGTTCCAATTGCGAACACGTCGGGCAAGAATGCCACAGGTACTGTTCCCACTTCTTCAAACTGCAGCAATTCACTAGACTGGCTTAAATGCCCGCTTTGTCTTAATTTTGTATATGAAGAGGACAATACACCATAGGATGGTGATTCTTACTGTGTAAAAATTGATAAATTATCCAAACTGATGCACAAATACAAAACATTGTGTACAGAAAATGTTTATTTAACAGCATGTATAAAACACAACATTGTACCGAAAGGGCTCAGGGTATGGAAGTACCCAAACAATGTGGAGCCCGGTACTGCTTTTCATAAAGACCTAATTGATATTTTTAACAAATGTGGTCTTGAGATTCTTGGTCTTATTATTAAAGAAAACAATAAACAGTTAGAAGAATTAGAAGAAGAGATCTTGGTTCTTGACAATTTCATTAAACAAGATCTGTTTTTTGAGATAAAACAGGAAAGGGACAAGTATTATGATTTAAGGGCAGACATAGATATGAAATGTAAAGTATTAGAACAAAGAAAGATTAACAAACTTAAAAGGGACATAGAAGATTATCAGAACAATGTGAGTTACCCACAACCACCTTCTAAGAGAAATGAACATAATGTCAGAAACAGGTTGGGTAAAAAAAGAGTGAACAACTATAATATGAACCTCCGGGGGGAAGAATTATTCAGTGAAGATTATGACACTGATTTCCCACCATTATTGAACGAAGACCCGCAACACAACCAGTACAGAAAGAGTCAGGGTTTTCAGAATTTTCTGAGAGGGGAAGGAAGAAGGGGGAGAGGGAGGTATTAACCAATACCATTTACACCCCCACCCCCACCCATTCCCCCAAACAAAATCATGGTGACCCTCCTGGTTCAGACCCAGATTTGGAGATTCTACGTACAGGTACCACACATTCCTTTAAAAACTTTTCGATATACAATTTTAGTAACATCACTATTAATAGGGCACATTTTGATCTACTCAGCAAAGGGTTCAAATTTATCCCGAGTACTCGTGGTGACCTAGTAAAATCTATTATAGACATGAAGCTCTTTCTTAGGAAGCTTAATTTGGAAGCTATCCTACCACCTACATCATGGAATCAAGAGTCACAACATTCTGCCTTAACTAGACGAAGTACTTACAACCCCCCACTCCTCCCTCAAATAAAGAATCTGGAATTGGTGTTAGAAAATGAAATCAGGAAGGAGTTTAAAAAACACTATAAGTTGCATAACCTTACAGGAAAAGAACACGAAACTCTGGAAAATTTAAGAAAAAACACCCAAATTAGAATTATGAAGCCAGACAAAGGAGGGGGAGTTGTTATTATGGACAACATTACATATGAAGGCAAAATGAACAACATTCTCAGAGAAGAAAGTAAATACAGAAACGTATCAATTAACGATGTGAACCTGGCGTATCAGAAAATAGATATGGCACTTGACAACATGATTATGGAGGGAACAATTGACAACAAAATGCACAAATTTTTGTCTGTGCCGAAACCTAAGATTCCAATAATCTTTGGAATACCCAAGGTGCATAAGAACGTAAGTGACCCTCCATTAAGACCCATCGTGTCAGCCGACAGTTCCAAAACTCTTCCCATGGCTAAATATGTGGATTACAAGACTAAACATATTTGTAACAACTACCAACACATTCTGAAAGACTCATGGGATTTACTTAGAAGCATTACACCAAACCTCTTGACTGAGAACTTGATTTTTGTTACTATAGACGTGGTGGATCTTTTTACGTGCATACCACACCATGAAGGCATGAGTATATTTGAAGACATAATTTTTATGGATAATACCCTCACACATGCAGAAAAAATTGCTATAGTGGAATTAATGGATACAATACTGAAATACAACTTCATTACCTTTAACGGAGAATTTTACCAACAAACAAAAGGGGTAGCAATGGGTGCGGCGTGCGCACCCACCTATGCAAACATAGTATTAGCAGGATGGGAATCGAATTACATCCTGAACTCAGGATTCCAACAGTATTGGTCTTTATACAGATGCTACCTGGATGACATCGTCATTTTTTGGACAGGAGGCAACGAGAAATTGACTGAATTCCTGAACTACATCAACAATACTACCCACTTTTTGAGGTTTACTCATTCCACATCACTTGACAAGTTGCAGTATCTGGACGTTGAAGTTTACAAGAATGAGAACAACAAAGACCTTGAAACAAAGGTATTCAGGAAAAGCACTTTTTGCAACTCTTTTCTGCATTTTAACAGCGCACACCCTCCACATTGTAAAAAGAACATTGTCAAAGGACAATTCGTGAGAGTGTGCCGTATGACTAGCAGGGATGAGGACTTTCTATTTGAATGTAACACCTTGGAAGGCATGTTTTTAGCCAGAGGTTACCCACCTGATTTTATCAAAGACATTAGAAAAGAGGTGGAACAACACAGACCGACAAAATTCAAACCTATAAAGGGTTGTCTGACCAATATTACGAGCTCTATTACAAATGCTGATACCACCGATAATTATACCAATATCAATAAGAATAACACAAAAGTGGACTGTGAATATCAATCAGCACTAGTTCTAGAATTCAACTTGTTCAATTCTAATGTAAAAAGAATTTTTCAAACTGAGTGGGACAAATTTACATCCTTTTCGGACATTTCTAACATCAAGGAAAGGGTCCCAAAAGTTGTTTATAAGAATGCACGCAGCATCAAAAAACTTTTAGAAAATAATCAAGCCAACGACACCAACAACTCTTTTGAGAAGACATGCTCTAGTAGCACTACTTATGGAACATACCACTGTGGACGCTGCAAACAGTGCCCATACATTTCTAATAAAAGAGAAATATTTTTAGAAGCTAGGGAAATGAATATATACAGTACAGGACACTACAATTGCGAATCCCAGGGAGTAGTTTATTTGGCCTTGTGCTCAAACTGCAACTCCTACTACGTTGGAAAAACAGAAAGAATATTAAAGAGAAGAATATATGAACACCTGTATGAAATACAAAAGGAAAAAGATACGAACGCTTTATTTAAACATACCAAAACCTGCAAAGATTCTAAATTTTCTTTTTTTGTTTTGGAGCAGGTGAAAAAAGAAATGAGAGGAGGCCCCTGGGAAGATTGGCTTGAGTACAAGGAATTATGCTGGCAATTGTTACTTGAAGCCAACAAACAACCAGGTCTAAATGAATGCATTTCCCTAGCTTCTGTGTTGAAACTGAGAGCAGCAAAAATATGAGCTGAACTAACAATGATTTACAAAAAGAACAGTAGGTGGCGCCATTGTTCAAAATTTAATCCCTGATCAAAAACACTGTCCCTATATTTACATTATCACATATATTTTATTGAGGTTTTTATTATATTTATTTATTTATGAACAAATAAAGAAATTGTTTACTTAAGCACAGTTTGATCAACTAAATTCAAAGGTTTTAAATTTTAGAATAGGTTTTAACAGAATTTTAAGACACTCATTCATTATATGCAGCTTTTCTATTGTAATGAGCCCTTTAGTTTTCATGTTTGCCATTGGTTTAAACAGAATGCAAATGGTTTAATTGGTTATCTTTCTTTTAATTTCAGTATATAATGACTAATTAAATAACACTTAACTGTCTGATGAAGTCTTAATACCAAGTTGACGAAAACGCATTGTTTTGATTTAAAGCATTTACCTTGTGGATTTTTGTGGCTTTTTTGAGGATTAATAAAGTGCGGTTTTTGGTGCGCTGTTCCCAGCTTCATTCTTTTTTTTTGTAAATGCATGTAAACATGACAAAACCTTCACAATGTATTCCACAGACCATTACAGCCTCTTACTTCTTTTCAGAAAGAGAAACAAATTGAATCACAGCTTGCCATTAAATCTTCAGATATTTTGACTGGTTATGAAACAAAACATTATAACTGACATATTTTATGAATAGAGTATTTTCCTGAATCTGTGGTGTGTCAGTGTGATAACTATGTCAAAGGTTATACTAACTGCTTTCAGTTTCTCTGTGAGAATTCTATGAGCTGAAGCTTCTGAAGTAACTCATGAACACTGTGCATGAGACAGCCCACATCTCAGATTGTCTCTCTTAAAATTTTGGCGGGAAACTTATTAAAAACTAGTGACAAACATTCATTTAGCAGTGTAAATGCATCTAAACATGACAAAACCTTCACAATGTATTCCACAGATCATTACAGCCTCTATGTAAGTGAAATTAAGCCCAAAATTACCAACAAGCAATAAAACTCAACATTCTTCTCCCAACTCAATTTTCATACAAATCCTATTATTCACTGTGCCCACACAATCAAAAGCATTTCTATATATTAATAAAGGAAAAAGAGAGTAGAAAATAAAAGGGAGTAAGGCAGAAATAAAAAAATGTAAGAGAAAGCTGTAAGAAGTATATACAATGGAATGTTACTTACTGTTTATATTAATAGAGTTAAAAATAAAACATATTATTTACTCTTATTTAGTTCTGATTATTATTAGTTAAAGCATAACAGATTATTTACAAACAGGCATAAGCAGTATAATCAAGAAAGTATAATTAGAAATAGCATTTGAAGAACTTATAAAAACTTTTACAAGGAATAAATATGTTATTATTCTATTAATGATATTTTCATTACTGTTCTCTCCCTGCCCTCCCCACCCTTTACCCACTACATAATCTAAATAGAATGTCATTGTTTAAACAAAGAAAATAATAAAAGGAGAAGGAAAAAAAGGTAAAGATAAAAAATGTATCAAATTACTAACCTTACTTCTTTTCAGAAAGAGAAACAAATTGAATCACAGCTTGCCATTAAATCTTCAGGTATTTTGACTGGTTATGAAACAAAACATTTCTTTGCACATAGAGAATAACTTTGATTAAATCTTTTCCAAAATATTTGTGGCTTTCTGGAAATGCAGGAACTATATTCAAAAAGATTAATAATGAACTAAAATGATGAGAGAGAAAAACATATAACAAATCATTTGTTTTTTAGTCTCTTCTTCTTCTCTGAAGTCTTCCACGAAGCTTCAGTTGTCAATCTCTTTAATGAAGAACTAGCCCATTCCATTTCTTCTATTTTATCCAAAATCCGTTTTTCTTTGACAAACAGTAAAGCAGAGTCTAAATCATCGAAAACCTTAGGACCATCAGGAAGGAAGATTTTAAGCTTGGCAGGAAACAGAAGGTATGTTTTAAACTGTGCTTTTTAAGCTCCCTTATTAGTGGCAGAAAACTTTTCTTTAGCTATTACCATGGAAGAATAGTCATTGTCAAAACGCACAGTTGTCTCATTAATCTTAACAGGAGCTTTAGCCCAAGCAGATTTAAGAACCATCTCTTTATCAAAAGATGATAGAAATCTAACTATAACTGATCTAGGATATTTTTTGTTAGAGTTAGTATTAGCTATAGATCTATGTGCTCTTTCAATACCAAAAGATAATGCTTCTGGTAAGTCTAAAGTTTTAGGGAGCCAAGTTGTTAAAAAAGAAGTAATATTGTTACCTTCAATATTTTTCTGGCAGTCCAAAAATCCTAATGTTATTGCGCCTAGATCTATTTTCCAGGTCATCCAGCTTTGTTTGTAAATGTGTATTTTGTTTCAGCAGAAACTCAATGTTGATTTCTTCTTCTTGGATTCTATTTTCCATGTCATTCACAGCTTCTTCTATGCCTGTCATCTGGTTCTTCTGTTGTTGCAGGTCTGTATGTAACAGGTCTATTTGTTTTGTAGTTTTTTCTATGAAGGTGTCTATTTTAGTATCCATTTTACCCATTTTATCAGTAAGTTGCTGGATTATAATTATCAGAGACTGAAGTTCTTTCTTGATGCTGGAGTCTTGAGAATTTGTCTTACTGGAACTCATTTCAGACTGATAAACTGACAGGAAAATTTCCACAGTGATTTCTGACAGGAATATTGTTAAGATTTCCTTTCTTTTTTAGATATAGTTCAAGAACTATATAAAACAAACGTATTTAGAAAGAAAATTACTTCAAAAATTAATTTTTTAAGTAATTAATTCCTGTCAGTGTAATGAAATTGGTGGAGCTGAAGAAATCTGCTGCTATCCTGTGTTCATCCTTGGCCACGCCCCAATAAGGTCTCCTCTTGTATGATACAATATACAATATATATTTTCAGACATCTTAGTCTTTTAAAGTAAATTAAATCTTCACATCCATGGTTGCCCTTGGTATATTTCCGCTGTACTCTTTCCAAGGTAGTCATACTTGCTTTTTTCTAAAGTTTCCACACTGTTGTTATTCCATACTATAGTTTGGGTCTAATGTAATTAAAATGATTATTTCTGATTTCCTGACATTTACATATTTTATGCAGCCTGTAGCTTTACAATTTTCATTAACCAATTGTTTGACACAATTGTGAAAAACTTAAAGCAAATCTACACATATATCTAGGTCTTTAAATCTGCAGTTTCAGTCACTGTGTATTAAAGATTCACCCTTCAATCTAGGTCTACCAAATCTCATATACTTATTTTTGATGTATTTATCAGCATACTATTCTCCAATATGTAGGGGACTGGAAGGGGATTAATTACTGAAAAGGAACAGCTGCAGGTAGAAGAGTGGACATAGCAGACTTTTTATTGGAGACACCTAACAGAGACTTGGCTTTTGAAGTGGACTAAAGAACCTCAACAGATATTTCACAGTACTTGGCAGAGAGAAGAGACCGAGAACATAGATGGAGAGCAATTTTCACTAGTTTTGAAAATTGACAGGAACAGGGAGAGAACATCATCGAGATGGAAGAGGGACAGGACATGGTGAAATATTGGCCCTGACTGTTATTAGGAGAGAAAACATGGGAAGAGTTAAGAAATAAAAATGTTTTGGCAGATAACCCAGAGTGGGACGATCAGGGTGTGAGAATGCAGGTGGTGGTATTAGACATAAGTGGTAAAGGAAATAGAGGTGAGAATAAGAAAAACATGCAAAAGGCTTACTGAGCATAATATGGAAAGACTGGTTAAAGGGGCTCAGAAGGAAAACAATCAGAAAGAAAAAGAATAACATGGGAGAAGGACATGCATGTGATAACAGATGAAAGAGATGTGTAAAACATGTTGCAGAGATATGTCACCAAAGCACATAGGTTTACAATTTATGCCTGGAAATGCTTACATAAATATTTATATACACCACTTAGGATCTCAGAATATTTGTAGGAGCAGTGGGTAGATGCTGGCCATGTCTGAGAGAGAGAGAACAGCACTTGGATACATACCTTATGGGACTGGGAATGGCTGAGGAGTTTCTGAAGGGCCCCCAGAGCAGCTTATATGGGAGCCGAGTCCGGAGAAGGAAATAGGGGAAGAAAATAGAAATATAATAGAACTGGTGATGGTTACAGGGGAATAAAATAATAATTAAAACCTGGAAAAAGAAGAAACCACCAGATTGGAAGGAGATAAAGTTACTCAATCAGATGGAGGAGTAGAAAGAAAGAGAAACTTGGGGGAGGGAGTGGACAAGCACAGTCAGAAATGGATGGTTGTAAAAGAAGGATAACTGCTAAAAGATAAGAAGACCAGGAGTGAAATATGTTCAACAAATGAGACAGAAAAGGGCAGAGAATCACAAATTAAGAAGAATTTTATTTAAGTCTTATAAAGGGAAAGGAAGTAGATCCTAAACTGGGAAGTATCACACAAAGATTGTGGAGAAGGGTTGGGGGTAGACATGGGGGCAGGTGGCTCGATTTAGCTACTGATGTTTTTATAGTGAAACAATGTCCAAAAGAGTTTCTCTCAATTTAAGTCTGCCCTGATTCCAAAAGATGTGCTCACAGTGTAAATGACTTTCTTTATTGTAAGGCATATATATAAACAAGCTTACTATGGGGACCAGATTCGAAAACACCTGCTCTCAGCCTACTCTCAGTGCAATTTGTCTTTTACACTGAGACCAAGTCTTTGGCAATTGGGCCAGTATTGTATGATATTGAATATATGGATCAAGGTTTATATTTGAGAGGATAGTTAAAAGGAATTTTATGTGAATGTTACAATTTAAAATGTGTAAATTGAATAAAGTCGGTATTAAAAAAAGAAAAGAAAATGATGAGTAGTAGTGCTTTAACCTGCCCTGAAGCATGATGTTTAGAAACCTGACAAATATAAATACAACAAACTATTTTCAGCATGTAAACAATCATGTGCTGTGTTCTGCACGTAACACTGCACAATGTTTGCTGTAAAACCTTGCAGCCCTGCCATACTAGATAAATATGCATCCTAACGGATGGTCCTACATGATTGTTAACTACTGTGTTACAACCACAGTACTAGAATGAATATATATATATATATATATATATATATATATATAGAGAGAGAGAGAGAGAGAGAGAGAGAGAGAGAGAGAGAGATATGGGTCTACATTATTTCATTGAATCTCATTTCAATGAATTTCATTTCACCCCAACAACAGCGCTGAAAACACAAATTACTGAAAACTCATTTCACAGAATCTCATTTCATTGAACTGAACTTACTATATATGGCACTGTGTAGAGCACGGTAAGGCAAGTAAAAGGTATATGCCCTTTTCCCAATTGTAGTGCAATCCTGGAGTTAGTATATATAATTAGGGTGGGGGTGGTGCGTAGCCCCCTACCTTTCTTGTTTTATATTGTATTGTACCAAAAACATCAAAACAATACATTTTAAACAATAGATGTGCATAGTTGCAACACCAATGACTAACTCTCTCTCCAGAAGACAAAATATACTCAAAGTAACTGGGAAGCTACGCCCCCGCACACCCTTGATCTGATCTGAAGAAGTTTGGTTCTTGTACCTGACGAAAGCACTTATTTTCATTAAAGTTTGTCTCATGGGATTCTACACCCTGCTGTGCATTTTTTGTTTACCTCAGTAAGATACATAGGCACCATCATTACATCATCTTTTATTCTAGCATGCCATTGCATACAATGAGAGCATTGTATGGCCTTAATGTTCAGAATTGCATTAGTTTTAAAGGATATAACATTATATATATATATATATATATATATATATATATATATATATATATATATATATTTTTATTTATTTATTTATATAGTTTTACTTTCTTTCAGCAAAAACACAAATTACCACAACTCAAGTCCCGGACACCAAACTGCCGAAAGTGCATTTGAACAAAATTTCAGTCTATCGAAGCTCACTTCCACAGACAGAGATCACCACTTCCAGGCTGGTATTGCAGAACAGGTGCAATGTTTTTCTTTATTTGCTTAAAACATTAACAGGAATGTATGTTATATAGTACTCAGAGCTTCTTGGCATATATAGCAGTACAGTACAGATAAGGAGATTTACCCTTTCACCACTGTAGTGCAATCTCGGAGTTGGTATATATAATTTGCAAGGGGTGTGGGAGGTGTAGGCTTGACCCCATGCAAAAAAGTGTTTGAAGGTTAGTTTTGTTTGGTTTTGCATTTCGGAGAAGTGAGCTTTGACAGACTGAAGCTTCTTTCAACTGCACTTTCGACAATTTGGTGTCCATGATTTAAGTTTAAGTAATGTGTGTTTTCACTGAAAGAAAGTAGACCCATATATAATATAGGCATGCAGTAGGCAAATTGGAGACTGTATATTGGCCACAAGTGTGAGTGTATATGTGGTATGGAAGAACAACCATGGCAAGGCTAACTACCCAGCAATGTGATCATTGGCTGTAAATAATTGTTACCTCCAATGTGACACCAAGGCCCCATGTACAAAAATCATGGGAAATAGTGATGTAAATGGACATACTGCATCATACTGCATAAAGTACCAATTACTTAAGTTACAGTGAAACTCAAGGGAAGATGACAAAACACACAGAGATGTCCCATGGATGATTAGCATAGCACATATACAAAGGCAGTACACTGAAGGATTTCAAAAATAGTGGAATCACAATTTTGATTGAAAATATTAGCAATGGCAAAAATGGTTTTGCTCTCGTTACAGGGTGGTCACTGGCCTCTGGGCCATCATGCACTCATCTAGTAGCAACAAGAACAGTTCTTTTTGCCATATCTTCTTTTAGTGTATGTGGGTGGCAGGACATTGTCCATCTAGTACTGATATCGGATGACCTTACTTCAAAGTGCTCTCACTTTATGTCTGCCCTGATTCCAAAAGATGTGCTCACAATGCGACTTACTTCATTGTAAGGCATATATATATTTATATATATATATATATATATATATAGATATATATATATATCTATATATATATATATATATATATAAACAGGCTTACTATGGGGACCAGATATGAAAACACCTGCTCTCAGCCTGCTCTAACACTTGACGTCATTTGCTTTGTACTTTTCACTTTATTTTGGCTTTTTCTGAGTGTTAAGGATGTAATTAGTGTTTTTTTTTCAACATTTGCTGTTTGATTTATATTCTTATACTTCATAATGCCACAGACAGAGCATCCACTCAACAGCTGTGGAACTAGTCTATTAAGTAGGGTGTGTGTGTGTGTGTGTGTGTGTGTGTGTGTGTGTGTGTGTGTGTGTGTGTGTGTGTGTGTGTGTGTCTGTTGCCTCACTCCTCCATACCACTTAAGGGTATACAAAGGGGTTTACTTGTTTTACTGATATCTTGCATTTTCAATTTTTGCCATTGAGAGTCCCAAGTAAAGAAATTAGATTAATGTCGTGTTTTGTTGGTTTGGGTTTTCTTGTTCCGTTCTTTGATCCTGTGACATGGATCTGGTAATGACTGTGATTTTTGTTCTTGCAGTCTTTCACATCACATTAGTTGCACAGTTTCACAGTTCTGTATATGGCAGCTGTGTAGTTATGGAAAAGAATTGCATTTGCCATGTCACAGTTTCATATAGGAAACTTTAGTCTTATATGGTATATGTTACATTGCTGTGGCAGCCTAGACATTAGACTGAGATGCAAGGGGCATTTGTTTTTGTGATGAGAAATGTAATTCTGCAGATTTTGGCTGCTGTTCATAATCATCTGTATGCCATGGAACAGAGCTAATATGGAACATTCCAGTGTATCAAAGCCCTTTTTGACTCATAAAGCATAGCACATGGAGCATAATGGACAATACCTTGCACATGCCCGTACCCCATTACAAAGGTGCATATGTAAAGTGGGTTAAACTATCAGACTGCAATCATGCCTAATCCATTTGTGCTGCACCTCTGCCTTGCATGAATATCTTGCTCAGCACACAAGATACTACAGCAAAAAAAAAACCACTTTTCCCTAGTAATAATATCATTAGCAACTACGGAGTTCCATACAGTACCAGCATCTCTACTACCACATGAAAACGTATCACACACACAGTCACACGGTGATGCTTGTAAGCTCCCACCAATAGAAGCTTTTTATTTTACCATAATATATAATGGCCATAGTTTATGCCTCATAACTGTAAATCATAGTCAGACGTGTCACTGGATCACAGTGCAGCAAGAGGCGTTTGTGAACTGAGATATTTAAATCATAACTTCATACATATTAGCTCTTTGCTGTGCTGCCACATACTGCCATGCAACAAAACAAAAACAACAGTTGTGCTGCAGATGGGAATAGGAATTAAATGGGTACAGAAGTGCTACATACACCACTCTGTACAACGGACTCTTGTACAAAAGATTCCTGCTTTATTAACTTGACATACCACTGCTATGGACCATGATCCATATCTATGAACTGTGGTCCTGAATGGCAGCATAAACACATATATATCTCTTGTGCAATCCCAGGGTGCATTTGTGATTCATGCCATTTTACAGCCATTTTACAAATGTTGCCTTGCTGAATTTGATGTAGTACACTAGCTGTTTGAGAAAGATGTTTTGTTATGGTTTCAGTTGTCTTCACTGCTCTTTATGTCCAACTTCAAGATGTGAACATAATTCAGGTTTTGGGCAGATTTTACTCTTTGCTATAGTGTCTGCTCTTTCGCAATGATTATTCAAAATAATGCCCCAGCATTATTTAACTTGCACCATTGTAGAATCGTAAAAACATTGTAGCAAACGTATGCACTGTGATGTGGTTTACTATTTTTCTTCTGTTTTACCCTTCTAGCTAAATCTTACCAGGTTTGTGTAAATCCCACCATAACACATGCATTCATCATTGATTACTTGTGTGATAATGCTGCAAAAGATTCAAATATACATTAAGTACAACATGCCACAATATATGAACTTAAGCAATAAATTAAACAATGTACTATTTTTTTTCAAAACTGTTCTTTTAACTGTACATGGAGGAAGTTATGGCTGAGATCCAAATTTGCAGTGCATAGTATCCATAGCAAATGGACAATGGAAAGTGGAAGAGATTTAATTTCCACTGTATAAACAAAAAGACAAAATGTTCCATACCATTCACACCCCTGTCAACAAGGAAAGCAGCATGCAAAGAATCATGTGCCTATGTTATGGAATTTCACTTTGTTGTTCTTATTACCAAATGGAAATGGATATCCCTACTATTATAAACTATAACATAGACGATAATTTTCACATCCTCAATCATAAGTAATTTTTAGTCCACTGAATACCAGGATTACACTACAAAACTGGAAAAAACACAGACTTGTTAAGCAGCATTCTTATATCAGAGCAATTATCTAATAAAGTCCCCCCTTTGGAATGTATATCACTAAACGTATCAACAATTGGAAAGTCCACAAATGTTCCTAAACAAAAAGATTGCGTTTCTTCATCCAAAACAAGATCATTGAGGAATAAGTCCATATAAATTTCATGGTGCAATTCTATAGTGTGTTAATTACCTAGATTAATTAGGACAGACTGCTATATTTTCTGGAAACTGATTCCACTAATATGTTAGTATTTGCTAATAAATATGAAACTCTGCAAGTGAAAACCTCATTATGTTTACTCTGCTTGCTTTGGGGAGGGCATATTGTGGAGACCAGCTACACAAAACTGGGAAGAAAAGCAAAATTCAAGAATTGTTAGAATGACCACATGCCTATTAGCTGTTGCCTGAACCACAAAAATCAGAGTAAACTTAAATATAATAAATGAGTGTGAAAGGATATCTGATGAAGTCTATAAATAGCAAATCCTCTAAAACACAAAGCAAATGCCAGTGCAACTTTTGAATAAGAGTCCAAATATAGCCAAAAGAGCTAATGAAATGATTTGTGTGTGAGTGTGATTAATACTTTTGCCAGTAAACATTTACTTTTACACAAATTGAGTGGATAACTGTAATAAATTTCAGAAGTTCAGAACGAGATTGGAACAGGGTGTAACCAAGCAAATGATTGTCAGTCTTCATTTAAGCGAGATGTGGCACTTTTTACAACTTGTTTCATGAATGTTGTAATTTGAAAAAAAAAGTAATTGACATATAAGTCAATGAGGTTCTGTTCATGTGTTGTGTTGTTTTACATTCAACGTCTTACTGCTTCAACAATTTGATAAAAAAAGTACAAAGGAATAGTAAACTATCGACACCATTACAAAAGCATATGGTAAATTTATCACCAAATGTTATCTCAAATTATGAATTCTGAGTCAGAAGACAAGACCCAAGCCTTAAAATTTTGGTCAGAGGCAGTGGTGAAAATGGCTATTCTCTGAACTGAATACAATATCACAAAAGGATGGAGAGGGTTAAATCATTTAGACAATGTTTTATTCAGTTATTTTTGTATTTAATATATAGGAATACACATCAAATACACAAAAGTGCATTTTTACATCACGTTGTTTATGTATTTATTTATTCTTTTGAAAAGTAAACAGTTCTCAAATGTAGATTTTTTCATTTAATAAAGGTCCTTCATTACTTACAAAATGTACATTTCAAGAATGATCTTGGTATTGAGTTTTACTTTGATGCAAATGGTAACCCACCTACTTTTTATGATATAATAAACTGGCAAAGAGTAGAAGGTGGTGTGTTCAAATATGTGGAAGTTGGTTTCTTAGATTCAACCCGTGCTCCTCCAGAAGATTTCAAGATGAGTACAAATTCTATTGTATGGAACAGGAATACCAAACAGGTTAGAATATTACTTTGTATTTCAATATAAATTCCATTTCATGCAACGATTAAGCCAAACAGGTTTGAAAATTACTTTTGTGTTTCGGTATAAATTCCCTTTCAAGGGATGGAACTGCCAAATAGGTCAATGTATTACTTTTGTGTTTCTTTATAAATTCCATTTCACGCAACAAGAGCGCCAAACAGATTAAAATATTACCTTTGACATTCCAGTTCCTTGAAAATGGAATTTATACTGAAAAACAAAAGTTAGACTTTTACATTTGTGTTTTGGACTATGTGGCATTTTTGTAAGAATGCTTTACAGTACATGTACAGTATTCTGAAGTAGAAATGTTAGTGTCTACATTACAGACAGCTGCAGATGTTCTGAATAATATTAGTCAGTACAGATGTGTTTTTACAAAAAATGTATATTGTGTCACAGGAATATGAACTCAAATAATCTAATTAAAAAAGTATATATTCTTCCCACTATGCATTGTGTGCAAGTCATTACCTTTGCTACTAGGCAAAAGAACTCTGTAGTGTTATTGATCTGGCAGGAATATGGACTGCTCGTCAGCTAACTGAAATGATATGAACATGTATAGACTTATGCATAGAACACAGGATACCATTTTAGAGTTCGAAACAGAGTTGCATCACGGATGATACCACACACACTCAAAACATTCTGTAGGGCTAAGTATGATAACATTAGATCATGTTCTATCACATTTTAGCTGAATAAAATGTTTATTATACAAAGTCTACAAGAGATAACTTACCAGAAATTATATTTTTCACTGTAATCTGATTCTAGTAATCACCTCACAAGCATTGTTACCTGCAAAAAGGAAAAACATTTCTCTTTTGCACAATATCTGCTTCATTATGCCATTAACCACTATATTATAATGCTATGGATAAATCAAGATGCATTTGCTCCAATAACCACCGATAACATCACAGTTTATGTTGTGTTTCCTTCTAAAAGAAGTTATTTTGTCAGTTATTAAGGTCATGAAAAGGAATGTTACTAAATAAAGAAGGGAATATATACTGGATGTGTGCCTTTCTGTTTACTGTCAAAACACCTGGGCAATAATGTCTGCATTAAAATGCAATCGGTCCTGCTTACACTTCTAAGAGTTTCTTTAGGATTAGAGGAGTGATGTCTATTCCTCTAATATTGCTCGTATTTACATTAATAATTACAAAACTATGATATATATATATATATATATATATACATACACATACATATATATATATATATATATATATATATATATATATCAATAAAGCTGCTCAAAGGTATTAGCTTAAAGCCTAAATGATGGACAAAACAATTGCAAGGAATACTTTATCTCAGTCAAATATAGCTACACAGAAATTACTATTTACATATATAATTAAGAGTGCTTGATAAAATAGTGACGTTTATGTATAATTTTGCACTTGACATTTTTTTTTATTTTATTTGTACACTTTGCCCTACCTTTTTCAAGAAGTGGGAAACATGCTCACTTTGGGGATTGTTTGTATTTAATTTAAAACAGTGTAAGAAACTTTTCTTTGTGGAAGATTTTCAGTCCATATATTTCTAGTTAATCACTGTATATTAATCAGATCAGACAATAATAGTAGAAGTAGTGAATGTAAACTCATCTTAAGTCAAAACAAAACAAAACAAAAAGTAATAATATAAAATATATAATTGTACGGCATTACTAAGTATGCGAAAGTAATCCAAGCAAGGCAGGCAGTCTGTTTCCAGTCAAAAATCTTTTAAGTACACAGACAAGCGATCCAAGTAAAACAAAAATAGAGTAATAATTTCCTCACAAGCTTTCTAAAAGGACGAAAGTGATCTTTGTTAACAATAGGGTATGAAAATAGAAATTGATTTTTACATGCAAAATGTGTATGTATATATTTATATATATTTTTTGATTGCCAAATGAATTAAGGTTGATATATTTCCAGCCATGTAATATATTGTCTTGGATAAAATCACAGACTTAATAATCTACTTAATAATTTGGTTAAATAAGAGGTACCACATCATTAATAAATTTTATTTAAAGTACATAAGGGTTATATATTATTATGACAGCTACTAAGTAGGGCAGGACCAGCTCAAATGTCACACTGATGGGGGAAGGGATGTGAATTTATCTATAACACTTTGTTTTACAGCACAATAAACCACTCCCATGCCTGATAAAAAGTATATATATATATATATATATATATATATATATATATATATATATATATATATTTAGAAAGCTTGTGAGGAAATTATTACTCTATTTTTGTTTTACTTGGATCACTTGTCTGTGTACTTAATAATGCTGTACAATTATATATTTTCTATTATTACTTTTTGCTTTTTGTTTTGACTTAAGACGAGTTTACGTTCGCTACTTCTACTACTACTATTGTCTGATCTGATTAATATACAGTGATTAACTAGAAATATATGGACTGAAAATCTTCCACACAGAGAAGTTTCTTACACGGTTTTGTTTTTGGACCCACTACACTTTAATGGGTTGTTTTGAGACTTCGGGGATACCACGGAGATTACTTCTTTTTGTATTTAATTTAGATTGTTCTGTTGACCCCTCTGGAGGACTGCTTCAGTTTAAATACATTCTGTTCACAATCAGGCGGGAGTAGAGCAGTCACCACAAAGATGCATATGATTTATTGACTTTGCATATTGTTTATGCATGGTGTAACTTTTGTTGAAGTAAGTTTTTTTTAAAGCTTTATTTTATTTTTATAATGGAGTCATTGAATGCATATGTCTTAGACAATGTTTTACATCCACTTTAGTATATTTGTATTTTAAGTCTTGTGGAGCATACTACAAAAATCTATTCCAACTGTTCCAAACTTTATGACTTAACTAATATACTGAAATGTGAAAAATATTTGCAGTGGGGATCCTATTATGGCAAAGCCAGTGCATCTCTTTCAGTGTTCATTAATGATTGGATAAAGTCAAAGTAACTTAATTGTCATTCAACCATAACCATACTCTAGTTGCAGCTAAACCAGATTTCATTCCTCCAAGGTCATGCAGAAAAAACATTCAGCAGAATACAGCAACATATAACAACATACATCAATAAATAGCAATACACATAAACATCATCAATGAAGAACAAACCGAAGACCAGCAGCTTAAAAATAAACACGATATATGGGCTATTTCCATCACCCCACCGCCAACTCCATGCATCACTTCAACATTTAAATCAGTCCTTTTATCTGACCATCCTCTACACTACAGAACATCCACTCCAAAGTCTTTCTTTCTGACCCTCTCTCCATCCACAGCCTTTGTACCCACCTCTACCTGCAGGCCCGAATGGCCACACCATCACCAGCAACCAAAGACCTGCCTTCAGACACTACTGACCCTCATATTCCACAATCCAGACCATCTCCTTCACCGTTTCCTGCCCCATCCACTGCATCTCAGGGTCAGTCAATCCCATTCCCACACTCTGTATTGGCTCAGGTCTCCATTTCAGGCCCAACTTCCACCGCTTCAATACCATGTTCCAAAAAAATGACAATAACAGGCAATGATTCCATTTAGAACACCACAAGCAATTTCTGCCACAACAATTGTTCACTCGACAATAAAGAGGACTAACCCTATAAAAAAATCTCAAGGTATCACATAAAAACAAAACTGCATATCAGGAGCTGGAGAGGCTGCTGCCGTACAAGGCACCATCATCTTTGCTGGATAAGGGAATTTCTTACCTTATCATCTATAGCATTACACACGGCGAGACAAGTCCAAATCACTCAGGAACGTAAAATATTGTTAACGCATCTATAGCAGTACACTTTGTACACACACACACACACACACACACACACACACACACATATATATATATATATATATATATATATATACCCACACACACACACATATATATATATATATATATATATATATATATATATATATATATATATGCCCACACACACACACACACACACACATATATATATATATATATATATATATATATATATATATATATATATATATATATAGAGAGAGAGAGAGAGAGATACATACATCATGTTAATACACAAGTTATAAAAAGCAGTAGAAAAGAGTAAGAACAGAAAGAAAAAGGTCAGGAGATTCTGGGAAATGTAGGGGGGACTTTAGTTTCTTTGTCTTCAAACAAAAGCCCTATTAATTGTGCTTCTTTTGAAAATGAATATTTATCTGTAAACCTTACTAGTGACTTAGTTATTAGTTTTTAGACAAACCAGTGCAAGATTCACACCAAAATGATAAAGTTTTTTGCTTAGTTTTGACACCCATGTTACAGATGTACCAAAATCAGAAAGTGATACTTCGAATGGTTGCATAAACTCTGAATTACCAGTCTTACAAGCATCATGTTATACTAACGATTGTGCTGAACCATTAGCCTTACTGACTTGACCATCTAGGATAGAGAGCGAGCAGGCACTGATTTTTATTAGCACTTAGAATGGCTTTCCAATTATAACTGAGGCCTTTGATGGTAATACCACAATAAATAATATTTGTGACAGCTTTGTTACAAATAAGGGAAAAAGGTATTATTTTCTACTTCTTCTTCTGCTAGCACTCATCAAATTCATGGTGATCCCCTTCATGAATAATTTTAATGAAATTTTAATTTGAGGGGAATCACTGCTAAAACCAGTTTCTCAACACCTTAGTTGTTTTATTAAGTTTTTTAAAACACAATCCATTTTACCTAGTTTGAAACTTATTGATATTCCTAATTGTCACCTAGATTATCTCATACTTTGGTTTAGCAAAGTTCCTCATTAGCACTCTTCAAGAAAAATCTTGATAAGTGGCTGGGAAATAGGAAATACACACCGGAGAACACTTCTGTGGCTCTGCTTGACAGGGGCACAGGAAAGTATCTTTCTTGGGTGGCGTAAGCCAGGGAACCTTGTTGGCTAGGCTTACTTAGGCCCTTGGGCTGATAGTCTAGTACCTACCTATGAACTAATTATAATCATTATTCTTAGTATTAATTTTCCCTGGAATTCAATAAACTCCATGCAGGGTTAGTGCTATTCCTGCACAGAGTGGTTCATGTCCGTATAGCTACAGCAGCACGTCTTGCATACTCATGGTAGGGAGCTGCTTTTAAGGTTAAATGGACATGAAACATGAACGACTGCAGAGGGCATATTTGAGTAGTGCATGAACTATGAACACACCCCCTGCACTCAGAAAATGCCATACAGCACTTTC
Source organism: Protopterus annectens (assembly GCF_019279795.1). Lineage (NCBI taxonomy): Eukaryota > Metazoa > Chordata > Ceratodontiformes > Protopteridae > Protopterus > Protopterus annectens. Next base: position 256,004,033 of record NC_056739.1, read on the forward strand.
AAAAGTGTTTCAGTGTCTGTAGACACTGACGTGAAATTAAAATGATTATTTCAGTGTCCATGAACACTGAACCTGTCATACACCCCCTGCATAGTTTCTTGCTTCCCTAGCTATTTCAGTCACACACCCCCTGCATTGCAAAAGTGCCGTACAGTACTTTTCAAGTGCTGTCAGTGTCCGTGGACACTGGCAGCTTATAAAATAGCTATGTCAGTGTCTGTGGACACTGAAACAGTCTGTAGATCTGTAAGGAAATGCAGGGGGTATGTGACAGGTTCAGTCACACACCCCCTGCATTGTTAAAGTGCTGTACGCCTATAGCCATTAACTGCCCGAATATCCCCCCCACATACATTTCACCCCCTGGAGGAATAAAGCAGTACAAAGCCATAAGTAATGGAGTCAAAGCCACAAAAATAGGGAAACATCCTAAATAGTGCACTGACAAACCTGAAAGCTAATAAAATAACAGGTTTGCAGTAGCACAGACTCCCTGCAGGGTATGAACACCGACACAGAAATGTCTGCCATCTGAAAGTGCCATATGGCCATATCTGTCAACTCAACAGGTTTATGCAGAATACCCTGATGCCTGTTTCACATATCTGTCAATCTCCTAGAGGAAGAAAGCTGTGCAAGGCCAGAAATAATATAATATTTTTTCTATACTAAGGAATGTTTAAGCATAGCTGAATGGGTGTGCATGTTATGGCACTCCGCTTAACATTGCTTAAACATCCCATAGGAGATAGATAAACATATACGGGTGAAATTCCAAAACCAAGATAGTACAGTGGTTAGAGTCCTGGCTTTATATGCAGGTGTTCATGCTTTGAGTACCAAGACAGACAATTTATTTTTATATGGGAAAGCAGTGCTAAAATTATTATTTTCAACTTAAATTATGTAGTAACTGGGTTTTGCCAACCAGGGCAGTGTAGCTGGTGTAAAATGGGCGTGTGAGTGCATATAACATGTGAAACCACCCATGTATATGTAAGTGTCCCATACAGTATAGTCACACCCCTTGCTCATGTAATGAAAGCACATAGAGGGATGTCATGTAAAGCAAATCATATACACTGAGTAAATAAAGTCATTATTCTGATATTTTCTAAAAATTAAAAGTGAGCAATGGTTAGCAATGCTTAGCTATGCTATGCTTACAATATTTAAGCCTTGTTTAGATGTGAATGCTAAGAAGCAGGTAGCTCAGCTAAGTAGATTTGTGTACTGTTAAGCAGTGCTCAGCAATTACCCCTTTAAGGACTGTTTAACTCAGCTTAGTGGATTTGCACACTGCTTAGCAGAGCTTAGCATGTTCAAAATGGTCCAATGACAGCAAAAGGTGGGAATATCACCTTATATAATTGGTACAGGCAGGGATACAGCCAGAATCTGTTATAGTTCATCTGTGCAGGTACTATGGCTGGTGTAGGTTAAAGAGTGCTTTCAGGTACAACACTGGAGCATTCAGGAGTCCAGGGTCATGGCTGGACTCCTTGTAGAAAACCATGAGGAGAGACTGCTGCAGGGCCAGTATCAGGACTGACAACACAAAGTGGAGGCCTGGGACCATCTTGCACATGATTTCACCAGTGCTAATGGCATCCCCCAGACTGGTGAGCAGGTACGGCACCACTATCCTTACCAAAAGCAGAGGAAGGGGGGGCTCTTCACCCTGTGGATCCAAGATGCACAGGAATGGAATGTTGCAGTAGTAAGTATCACTATCAAGTAGTTTGTAGCAAATACTAGCCTTAGAATGAGATAGGTATGCATGATGTTTGTTTTTCTCCCCTACAGCTACTGCAGAGATGGCTAGTAATGCAGAAGCCCATGCCAACAGACTGCTGAAGCTGCACCAATAGGCTATTGAGTACAAATCTATTTTGCAGTATGCTTGAAGTAAAAAGCAAGTACCGAACTAACAAGGCTGGGCAAAAACCTCTGATGTGAAGTTGTTCTCATTGTTCATTCTTTACTGATGGGTTTGGAGGCAATCCCTCAGCTCTGAGTCGGCCAATTGCAAAGCTCGAGGTCTTCAAATAGCTTGAGGTCAAGTCCCTATCCCATGATGCACTAGAGTTACCCCAGATCTAGTTTGCTGCTGCAACAGATCAGAGGTGCTACATTAGCTCAGGCCAGTAAAACTTCTTTTTCATATATTTCTTACTTATATTGATATCTAGGTAGTTTTAGGTAGTGTTAGATAGTTTTATTAAGCTCTTTAGCTTATTTGTGTGTTTACCTATATTGTATTCCCTTCCCTTAGTGTGCTTTAAATTCCTGGTTGGCCTCTTGTTTTTAGGCCTAGTTTAAAGATTTCTGATTACTAGAGTGTGTTTAGTCAGTGACCTTTTGTCACAACTTATAGAAAATAGTTAGATAACTGTATAGTCTGCTTAGCATTAAAAATGCTATGCTTTCGACAGAGTTTTTCTGTCACTTTAATATTTAGATAGTTATTTGCTGTCTGGGTGTGACTTAGCCTCAATTTTCTAAAGGGCTTTGCTTTGATAAATACTGTTAAGGATTTTTTGCTGTTGACAGTAATTTTCTGTCTGATATAATTATTGTTTAGAGTATATTTAAACACATAGATAAGGCTTAGTGTGTTTTTATAGCATCTATCCCTTTTTCACAGTATAGTCTGCTTATCTTTAAAATGTTGTGCTTTAGACAGACTTCTTTTCTGTCACTTTAATAGTTATATTATTATTGGTCTGTGTGTGTGACTTAGCCTGAATTTTCTAAAGGGCTTTTGTTTGATAATTACTGTTAAGAACTTTTTTGTAGTTGACAGTAATTTTCTGTCTGATATAATAATGGCTGACCAAGATAAGCATCCCAAGTCAGGCTTTAAAAAGTTCCCTAAATGTGGCCAAAAGATGTCTGTAACTGACAGCCATGTCAATTGTGTGTACTGTCTAGGAGCCTTGCATTTACAGGATAGCTGCTCCATATGCCATTCCTTCTCCTCCAGAGTTCAACAGGACAGAAAAAGGAAATTAATAGACAGAGGTTTGTTGAAACCCTCCTTCCAAGGAGCTTTGAGCACTTGCTGGATCCATCTTTGTGGCTTAAAGTCTTCTAAAACTTTAGAGACAAGAAAATCAAAGAAATCTTCAACTTCGGCTCCACAGACATCAGAACCCATAGTCTTTTTTTGGAGCCCGTCCACAGTCCTGGAACCAGTATCTGAATTCCCTAAGAGTCCTTTATTACAATCAGTACCACCTTCAGTCTGTTCATCTCAGTCCTCTATTCTAATCTGGATGTGGATCATGTGGTGCAGAAGCAGTTACAGGCACCGGCCTTTGCAAAAATTTTATCGGCTCCAACCCAACTGGCTTTGGAGCCAGCTAAAACTGTTCCTCCTATGAGCCATACTAATCCTTTGGAGCCGGATGAGTCAGACTTGTTGAGTGTGGAACCCTCAGAGCCGATGCCTGCTCCAGTGTCTTTGGCTCCATTCACTCTGACATCTTCACTGCTGATCGAGGACTCTAGGAGCCGACACTCTCTGGTCGGGTCTGGGGAGAATTGTCAGACCGACTTGACGGTGCCGACTCCGCATCTCGGGGTTTCAGTTCAGATGAGCTTGGCTTCTACCTCTGGCTCAGAGCCCACTGTCCCGGTGCTGGGGGTAGAGACGCTTTCCTTGTATCCGTTCATTCCCTCGCATTGGAGCAGAGGTGCCTTCGATGCCATGAGGAAAGTTATGTCTCCTAAGACATCCTCGACCTCAGGTCTGGCTTCCTCCTCCCCTAAAGCACCTGTGTCTGCTTCTACCTCACATATCCTGACCAAGCATAGAGACCCAGAGCCTCAGGAAGCCCCATTGGATAGTCCTCGCTCTTCCGAGACCTCACCAGAAGCTCCCACTGATGAGGTTTCCCAAGAAGAGAGTTTGTAAGAGGAAACATCTAAACTCCCCTCAGGAGTCTCTAACATCTGATACTGACTTGGATGAGTCAGAAGGGTCCCCACGGTCACCCTCTGAGGATATCTCATTTGCTGAGATACTTGAAATTCTTAGGTAGAGTGGTGACTGGCAGCCCAAAAACCCTACTGAGGATGAGGCAGTTCTCCTGAAGGCTTTTGGTTCACAGCCCTCCACCTCTTGGGTGTCTCCGCCCATCGATAAGCTTATGCTGCTGGTCTCATGAAGGGCGTGGGAGTTTCTGGATACTATAGAACCTGTCCCTAGGAGGCCTAATACGTTTATATCTGCCCCCAGGGTAAGTCTTTCTTGTCAAAAAGTGTGTCAGTTGATGCTATGGTGGTGGTGGTGGCAGCCACCAAAAAGGAAATGTCTGAAACGTCCTTGTCTATCCATCCTCATAACAGAGACTCTAGGATCATGGATAGATATGGGAAGAGCATATTTAGTTCAACGACCTTTGCACGCCGTTCACTTAACTATTTAACCTCTTTTACAAGACTACAAAGAGATCTCCTTAAAGAGCTTGGAGATACTCTTCAGGGTTTAGTAGCTGCAGGAGCTTCAGACAAAGTTGCCTCCCAGCTTGCTACCCTCAACTCCATAGTGAACTTGTCCATGTGTCTTATTTCATATGCAGCTGATGGAATGAGTAGGGCAGCAGCTACAGGAGTTGCTCTTAGGAGACACTCCTGGATGTGCTTGTGTTCCTTCATGCAGCCCTTCAAGTCATCCCTTCTAAATACTCCCTTTGATAGCTCATTCCTTCTTGGGCCCAAAGGTAAGGAAACTTTGACCAGGTGTGAGCAAGAGGGAAAGACTCTGTCTGCCACTGGAGTCTGTTTTTCCACCCCTACCAGACCCTAACCCAAGGGTCAAAAGGAGGAAAAATTTGGTTCCGAAAAGCCCAAGGAGCCTTTCAGTACACACATGGTCAACCCCCCTCAAGGGGCAGAGGAGGGGGCAATAATGGAAGAAGCCACCCTTGGGGCAGAGGGGGACCACAACACAAGGGAGACAGAGATCACTTCTTTGGGAAGCCCTACCAGTGCTCCTGAAAGGAGGCCTGACTGCCCTGCTCTGGAGGCAGTTGGGGTCACTTATCTTTGTACCCAGACGCCTGGTTCAAAATAACAAAAGACAGCTGGGTACAAATTATCATTTCCAGAAGATACTTCATGCCATTCACCACACCCCCACCACTGACAAGAAAAATTCCAAACATTCCACCCACTTACAGCCAACAAGCAACAGTAGAGGTCCAAACATTGTTAAGAAAAAGAGTCATCCAGCCAGTCCCAGCAGACCAGATAGGATCCAGAACTTACTCAAGATTCTTTTTAGTTCCAAAAAAGACTTATATTGGACCTCAGCAGACTGAACAAATTTGTAAAGATAGAGAAGTTCCAGATGGTCATGCTTCAGTTGATACTTCCCTTCTTAGGGAAAGACAATTGGATGTGCTCGATAGATCTCCAGGATGCTTACTCATATAAAAATGGCCTGGCCATCCAGGGTTCACATCTGCGCTTTTGGCTGAGAGCCAATCATTACCTTTGGTCTCACTACAGCCCCCTGAGTTTTCACCAAATGCATGGTAGTGGTCATGGTTCACCTGACACATTTAGGATTCCAGGTGTTTCCGTACCTAGACGATTGGCTCCTTATCGCCACCACCAGGCATCAACTCATTCAGGCCAAGAGTCCACTCTGTCACTATGCAATCAGCTGGGCATTACAATAAACTCAGAAAAATCTGCCTTGTCACCATTGCAGCATATCATCTTTATCAGAGCAGACCTGGACTCCACCAGAAGGCTAAGACTATCAGTAGAGAGAGTCTTACTTCTCCATCAGCATGTCCACATATGAATATCCAAAAACAAAGCACCATCATCAGAAGTTCTGAAATTGTTAGGAATGATGGCAGCATCAATTCTGGCCATACCACAGGGTCGTATGCACATGAGGATACTGTAATGGCTGTTGTTCACTCAATGGTCTTACCAAGAGCTCTCCATGTCTCACATGACAATGATCACAAATTCCTGCAAAAAGGATCTTCAGTGGTGGTGGACCTCACTTCATGTTACAATAGGATGCCCATTTGTGCTACCCACTTCAGTGGCCACAGTGACCACATACGATTCCCTGATAGGGTGAGGGGGCATTTTCAGGGAAAGACAGCCCAAGGCACAATGACCGATCAAGAGACACACCTGCATATCAATGTCCTAGAGATGAGAGCAGTACTTTTGGTGTTGCAGTACTTCCAGGACTCTCTTCCTCTGGGTACAATTGTGATTCAGATGGACATGTCAGTGGTCTGGTATTTGAAAAAAAGAAGGAGGAACCAGATCATACCCACTTTGTCATGAGGCCCTCAGAGTATGCCAGTGGGCTATTTCCACCCAGCACTTTCTGTTAGCAAAGCACATCCTGGGGAAATCCAATGTGATAGAAGACAAGCTGAGCAGAACAATTTTGTTACCCCATGAGTGGTCCCTCAAGATGGAAATAGCAGACAGGATCTTCTGCAGGTGGGGCCAGCCTTTCTGCAACCTTTTTGCCAGTCACATGAACACGAAATGCAGAAGCTACTTTGCCCTGATTCCTCCTCTGGGAGAAGCCCGTAGGGATGCACTCATTCATGATTGGCACCTGGATCTCCTTTAAGCATTCCCATCAATCCCATTGATACCCAAGGTATTACAGAAAGCAAAAGCCCTGGGAAGGACCATTATTCTAATGGCTCCTCACTGGCCTCGACGAATTTGGTTCCCCTTCCTTCGACTTCATCTTTTGGAGGACCCCTGGATTCTGGACCCAGTTCTGGACCTTCTGACACACTCGGGGGAACTTCATCCTTCTCTGCAGTCTCTGAGGCTGACAACTTGGCTGCTCCAATTCCCATCATAGCCAGGTTCCATAACCTTTCTAATGAGACCAAGCCAATTCTCCTATCCTCTCATAAACCCTCTATGAGGAAGCTTTACCTCAGCAAATGGAAAAAATTTTCTATATGGGCCTCTAAAAACAATATTGTTCCTTACCAAGTCCCTATGGCCTCTGTTCTAGAATTCTTAACCATGATATTCAATAAAGGAGCTGCAGCAGCAAGAGTCCGTGTTCAACTTGCTGCCATTTCTAACTTTCATCTGGGATTTGAAGGACTGAATATTATGTCACACAAATTATCCAAAGCCTTTCTCAAAGGGACCATTCATATTAGACCACCTGTGAAATTTCCCTGTTCTCCATGGAATCTAAATTTTATGCTTTCTCACATAATCCTTCTGCCATTTGAACCAGCTTCCTCAGGTGACCTCACGTTTTTGTCATGGAAAACCATCTTTTTACTGGCTATTACTTCTGCCCACATAGTGTAAGAGCTTCAAGCCTTGTCCATCAATCCTCCTCATTTGATTTTCCATGCTGGCAGTGTCTCACTTCAAACAAACCCGTCTTTCTTGCCCAAAGTTTGAACTGAAACTAATCTCAACCAAATTATTGATTTGCCAGTTTTCTTCCTCAACCATTCCAACAATCTAGAGTACATGCTTTACAAACTTGATGTTCACAGACAGCTCAGATTTTATTTGGATAGAACAATAGATTTCAGGAAGTCAGACCAGAATTTTGTTTAATTTTCAGATTCCAGGAAGTGTAGGGCCAGTGGCTAAAATAACTCTATCTAAATGGTTATCTAATTGTATTACCTTTGCTTATTCAGCTGCCAATATTCCCTTACAGCATAAAATTAAGGCTCACTCAACCAGAGCTGTTTCTACATCCTTTGCCTTTTCTGCCAGACTTCCTACTGATAACATTTGCAAGCAGCCACTTGGTCAAAACCTCATAACTTTATCACTCATTACAAAGTTGACAGGGCCTACTATGGATCCACAGTCCTGAGAAATCTACTTCCATGAGCCACCTGAGGCTGATGGTGCTTGGGACACTATCCATCAGTAAAGAATGAACTGCGAGATAGAACAACTTCACATAAAGAAGTTATGTACTTACCCTAACGTTCTATAGGATTTCTTCATCTAGCCTTCATTCTTGCATGCCTCTCTCCTACCCCCTCCTGGGCTTTTAGATGACCGAGATGCTGGATCCTATCCTGATTGCTCAATCCTTCTATACCTTCTCTTGGGAGTGATAGAATGACATATGGTATTGTTATACACAGCAAACAAGATCTGAGGTAACTCTAAGGTACATCATGGGATCGGGGACTTGGCCTTGAGCTATTTGAAGACCTTGAGCTTTGCAAATGGCTGATTCGGAGCCGATGGATCAGCTCCGAACCCATCAGTAAAGAATGAAGGCAAGATGAACAGCTCACATGGAATGTTATGGTAAGTACATAACTTCTTTTTATTAAACAAAATAGAAAGTAATAAACAGTGAGTGCTTTTGTAATAACACTATAGCTTCTTCAGACTAATAGACAAATAGAAAGGCATGACTTTAAAAAGAGAGCAACACCATTTCTATTTTTGTTTAATAAACAGAGGTTTTTGCCCAGCACTGCTGGTTCAGTACTTGTTTCTTACTTCATGCTTGCAAAGTTATCTTGTACTGCACCTTTCACCTGTTCCTGTGTATTTTTGCTTTTTGTGGCTATTTTACAGTATACTGTTCAAATAACTAAGAAGGAGTACATTGCTTACTGCTAGCAGGTATACTGTTACTGTGTGAACCGAATAAATAAAAAACTTTGACCGACTAATATTGATGTCTAATAGAGATCCCTACAAAAAACTGTTGTGTTTATTCTGGCATGTTGGTGTAGACATATAGAATGTATAAAGGTTCTTCACAGCAAATATGGCTGTGACAGCATACATTAACTGAGGTTGTTCTGTGAACCAGCTGTTAAGAAAAACTGTAGATGGTGGAGCTGTAAAACAAGATATAACTGAAATGTGAAATATATACTGCACTAAGCTTTGAACCCTGAATAGTAATGTGTAAAGTTTCAAAGTGTGTTCCATCCAGCATTGCCTTGTGTTAACCTTTGCTTTCCAGATTGTAGTAATCCAAGGTATTAATGCACACTACAATAACTATCTGTCATGCATGCATCACAGGATTACAAGTTCAGACTGTCTAAGCAACAGACTATTAGGTAGAAACCAGTGAAACAAAATATAGAAGTTCTCCAGTAGCTCAGTGTGATGAGAAATAGCTTAGTTGTTAATCTTGCACACCCAGACATGGTTCAAATCCAGGAAGTGGTACTAAGATGTGTGCATTTCTACACACAAGGAATCAGGAGTAAATGTAAAAACAGTCAGGTAGTGTTAACAGATATTTTCTCCATACGTTTTACAGGTAAGGAAATTTTGGTAGCAAGCTGTATGAAGGGTATACTAATAAACTGTGTATAATTGTTCAACTGTCTCACCACATGCCTGCAAATAACAGCAGGATAGGTACATACAACATGCACTCTTCCTGATACATGTCTCTCAAGTGTCACACTGTCATGGCTAATGGTCACTGCTGCCAATAAACCTGGACACAGATAGGAAACCAGTTGAAGTATGCCAATAGCACACTCACATAACAGCAGTTCACAATACCCCTCCTGTACCAGTTATGTAACCTTGACTTGTACGATTCCCATCTAGTCATGCACCCAGAGTTGTCACAGTTTGCCAAATACCATTCCAGGCTGACAGTTTAATAGGTATGTTTGTACTACATAAGCTATGGCCCTAGGCAGATGTAAAGTGAGGGCAGACCCATAGAGTACTGAGCAGTACTGTTGTGAAAAATAGAAGCATAGACAGTTGTTATTGGACTTTTTGTCTCTCCCCACCCTTCATCTGGCTATAGGTATGTTTTTTTTCAAACCTAATATTGGGACTTGTGTTCTATTATTGTTCATATATTTGATTGGTTGCATGTTAACATACCTTGTTAAAATACCATTGTTGGTGGCCTGTTGCCATCAATGTTACTATCATGCTGTTATGATGCATACTGTTGTTCCATTTATGCATGTGTTTCTTTTGCTATGCAACTGTTTCAAATCTGTTTTATGGGGTTAATTGAAACACCCATGCATGCTGTTATAACTAATCTTGAAATGTGTCGTTCACGACTAGCCAACATATATTTTTTAAAACCTCAAAACCCCAGCATGTCTGGGAAGGCAGATGCCAGAGGATCTGCCTGTTCCTCCTCATCTGGCTGTGGCACCAGGCCACAGCACATCTGGGACCCAATCCGGGACTTCCTCATCTGCTGGCTCTGCACCACCTTTGGGTGGAACCACTTTAGGGGGCAGGCCCATTCTCATCCCAGGAGTGGGCGCGGATAGTGGCTTGTCACGCACAGTCAGTTCCAGGGTTTGGTGCGCAGCACCATCCGAGCAAAGTTGGGTGGGCAACTGCACCAGATTGAGAGCTGCCTGGTACACCTCAAGGGGCAGACTACCCCTCCTGTCCAGCCCCCAGCACAGCCACCTTTTGGGCCATGAAGGAGAAGTGGTGACTGCCCATGGGTTGAGACATCAGTCCCACTATATCCATTTGGGGGCTCATGGGCTTCAGATTCCCAACCAACCTCTCTGTCAAAGGTGTTTATCCCCCTCATGTGTCATATACTACCCCTGTCTGCTGTCTTGTCTGCCTTGTCTGTCTTGTCTGTCTGCAAATGCAACCTATCCCACCAAACCTACTGCCCAACTATACCTACAGCCCTTCCCCAACATCTCACGCTCACCTTAAAAAATAAAAAGGCATCTGTCTCACAAAAAAAAAAAAAAAAATTACTCCATCTACATTTCTTCCCCATGTACAGTGAAAGTAATCAATCAACCCACAGATTACTCTGCAAATGTCTGTCACCAACACCCCTCCCTGTGGGGTGTGAGGCTGTAAATTCTAAATTGTACACAATTAATTCACAGTTGTTGCTGCCAAAGTAATGTAGAGCTATGGTCCTTTCCGATACCCGTCCTTCACATCCCTAGCTGTTTTTCATAATATTTTACCCTCTGATTGTGCCCATTTCACCACTTTCCAATAACCCTTTTTTTCTTTTCTTTAAAGAAAATTAGCCCTGGTGTAAGCGCGAGTAAGCAGTGATAAGTGAAGCTAACAGGGCTTAACTGTCTGTTTGCATCACTTAGCTCAGTGCAAAACCATGCAAACCTGCTTAAAAGGGCCTTAAATCACTCTGTCTCCATCAGTGCTTGTTCAGCCCTGCTAAGTCTCAAACCCAGGATACTGTGCACTACAATCACAACAACATACCACTACACAGTCTGAACTTTGGGTATCTGTAATGCTTTTACAAACATATTCATTCATTTATTCTGATAATTTAGCATTAATGAAAAAAGTAATCACTTCTAAGTCTGGCACCCAGGACACTATGCACAACAATCACAGCAACATACATCCACACCATCTGAGCTGTAGGAATTTGTAATGTCTTTACAAACATATCATGCACAACAGCCATTCAGCATTAGGGGGAATTATATATCCTTAGTATTGTTGTTTTATATATATATATATATATATATATATATATATATATATATATATATATTTTTTTATATATACATGGGTATATAGACAGATGACCAACCTCTTACTGCAACACATCTGCAAACATGGGAGGGGATAAAAGGCAAACAATAGTCACATCTTTGAAATATGGCTGTCATATGAATAGAATTCTACTAGAGTGGTATGGTTTGCTTTAACATACAATGCCAGATAAATTCGAGGTCTGAAACACAAATTAATGCCATTATTTATTGCTGTCAAATCACTGGGATGATGTGAGTATTCTCAGAAACCCACAACTGTCATGGCCAACAAACAAAACATATGAGCCATGCATCTGTACAGTGTCTAGACATTTGTACTGTGGAGAGGTATGACTACAGTCATGAAACAGCATGGAAAAACCCATGAAAGCTGCCAACCATGTCACCCAGTACCTTCTGAACCAAGGGAAGACCAACATGACACTAACCCAAATCAGCTCTGGGCAATTACCCAGGTATATCCAAATATATCATGCACTACAAGGATGGAACTGTACAGAAAAGCAGATAGTGGTGCATAAATGTCCACCCACAACCTTTGCACCACAGTCACAGCAACATACCAGTACCCCAAATGAACTCTGTTCAAACAGTCATTCTACTCTAAACATATCCTGATTCCCAGTCACACACTACAGTGACATATACTGGCCCATTTCACAGTGTACTGGGAATCCTGAGGTGTTACAGGACATTCCTCAGTCTATCCCTACAGACATACACACCTGATAGACCACCAGCAGCCTTAGCAGCATGCACAGTCCAATAGAAAAATGATCTGTGACATTCACATCTGCTACTCTCCCTACTCAGCCAAATAAACATCTACACACAATACTACTACTTCACAATCTTGGCAGTCACTTCACAATGGCCAGACATACATAACTCTCATATGTACAGATTTTCACAGAATGTCCAGGGTGTGAGACAATATTCATGGCCACTGCCACATACCACTTCCAGGATCTGCTAAGTCAATGGGATGATATCTTGAGTGCAGTCACTAAATGATATCACATACCTCTGACCCACTTACTGCAAGACATTTGGACAAAGCATGACATACTTGGGGGACAGGGGGCCAGAAAGAGGGACGTATCTCACATAATGGTGTTACAAACTTAAACAGTTGCCAGTGTCACAGGCTTGATGTCTGAAACACCAATTCTATGTCAGCAGTTACTGACTACAATCCTCACATTATCCTACTTATTCCACAAAAACAGATGCTGTCTGAGGAACAGACCAAACTTAACAGGCAAACCTCTGGGCAGACTTTGGGCATGAGGACAGTTGAAAGATATGTCAGAGACATATCACTGTCAGACGTCATGTCATACAGAAAATGCATGCCCAGATAAACCCTGTTAAACTAGCTACCCTCTATGTGTATAACAGTACTGCTGACTTACAATCTGTACCTAATTCTGGAGCTTTGTTCCCCATGTTGCTGGGCTGTCTCCACATGTCCCCTCCTGAGAGATATTCCCACCAACTGTCTGTGAAGCTGTAGCCCTCACACTTCCATAATGTCTTTTACACAGGCAACGAAAAGAGGCAAGGCACGTAGCACTGTGTTACTATGGCATTGGCAAATGGAAAGGAAACACAGTTGCTCTGGATGCAAGTAGCAAGTGGGAAACACCGATTAATGCACAGGCCATCACCTGCTCATGAGCAATACCTACAAAAGGCAAGCTGCTGCCTATGCAACACAGATCTCAACCCATCCACACAAAGACAGACTGTGACTACACAAATCTAAACATTTGCATTGTTGTGAGGAAACTCCTGAGCACTATAACAGGTATGTCAATAATGTAAGCTTGTGATAGAATGCAGAAGGGGGATGCAATGATGCTAAATGGGACATTAAACACTAGGCTGCGACAAACCTGTTGGACTTACATGGTGCTGTCCAGCACCTATGGCCATTTCTGCTTGCTTTGCCTGCATTGACATAGAGCACATCTCTGGCCCCTGAGTCACCCCAGCAAAGGTCAGCTCATGTATGACTACTAATGGAGTCTCTGCTGTTGAATACTGAGTGTGCTACTGGTAGGCCAGCTACCTGGGATGTTGTAATTATTCATATGTTACCTGTGAATGCTACTCTGATACATATGCTTGTCTTAAAATGTAAGAGATGTACACAGGGTATGTGCATACTACACAACAGATGCAGATGTGTGTTTTGAACTGTATGTGATATACTGAGCCCATACCTGACAACTGTCCAGAGTTTTGCAGACTGACCACATGTCTGCCTCATATTTGTAGTCAATGCCTTAGACAGTTGTGTATTGTCTGGCACATCACTGGCAACCCATTGAAGACTGAAGTCATAACAAATTAGCATACATTTCATTGTAAGATGTCATATCCTGCAGAGTACACCTGCAAATGTGACACCGTCTTTGCTGGCAACTATCAGTCTAACTGAAACAAACTTAAAGTAACACTATTTACTGCCTTTTGTCCACCACTGAGGTGTGCTTTTGTGCAGATGTCTTGCTCTAACAGGAGTTAGATGTCTCACCATGAAATCCATGTCAATGCAAGCATAGCTTGTCTTGTAGGATGCTGACATTTGTGCAGTCACTGACACCTGTTCTCTAGCAGTGGAGGGCACACAAAACTGCCCAGGTCACTCATCCCATCATATGTTTAGACCCCAAATGGAGACCCACAAAGCCACAGGAGGTGGGGTGTTGAGCATTACCATACACATACATACCTCCAGGCTGGCCATACAGTATGGCGCACAGGTGACATACTGAGTGCAGTTAGCTGATAAAACACCTACTCAAATCATAGCTAGCTACAGGCCTCCAACCATGACTATGGACACACACCACACATATTGAGACCTACTGGAATCTGTCAGTATCCATACATCTACCCTGCTCCTAGGTGACTTCAAATAGTCAACCATAGTGTGCCTGACCCTATGCTGCCTGAACATGAATGCACATAGATTCCTTAGCTTTGTCAATGGCAGAGCAGTGGATCAGCTGGTCAACACCCCTAAGGCAGGTGGGAATCTCATGTACCTGGTCCTAACAAACATGAGTAGCCACTGAAGCACTCCTACAGTGCCATCCTCCTTGGTAATATCTGACCACATAGCCATTACTGTTCAGGTCACCATCTCACCTGCCCTCCCCTTTACACAGAATGAACTGTACACAAATTAGTATAAATCTCCTCAAAGCAGATAGAAGAAGCTGTACAGCCAACATCCCATTTGTTGGAACTGGCAGCAGTGTCCAGCCCCACTCCACAATACTATGTGGGCACTTACATAGCTGTATGGACTCAGCAGTACCGGACAGGTCAACATCATCTCCCTCAAGGTAGGGTAAACACCTGTGATGGCCAGCAACAATACACACATACCATAATTGGTGGAAACAATTGCTGGATGAGCCAAGAAGGAACAGGTGCCTCACTGGAAGCAATATCATCTTGGTCTGCACAAGCAAATAAGGGCACAGGTAATGTACCCTAAGGCTGTCTTTGAGTACAAACTGGACACATCCCCCAAAGCAGATCATTAGGCCTTCCACACATCTGCAAGTACAGAGGCAACACACACATCTGCTTTGTTGTGGTGGTGAATAACACCACATGCACATATGGTATATATATATATAGGCAACTGGCTGCAGACAGGTGAAGTGTAAACACCACCCTCTGTCCCCCCAGTGGTACAGATGTGCATGAGCAACACCTAACCCACTCCCCTCATCATCAGGAAGCAGGTCCGTAATGCCTTCTCAAAGGCAACACACAGAGGTGTCCATAGGCATGATATCATCCCTGGCTGCATCCCACATGAACACAGGCATAGGTGCTCAGATACATTAGTCAACCACAGCCTGAGCACCAGTGTCATCCCATCTGCACAGAGGACAGACACTGTCATCGCTGTACACAAAGGTGGAGAAATCCACCAACCCAGCCAATATTAAGCACATCAGCCTAACTAGCCTGCTCTGAAAGGGCAATTGAAGGCAATATCAAGCACATTATGAACAGGACATAAGCAACATCAAAATGCCTGGGCCCACACACCATGGTATTGTCAAAGAGAGATCAGGCCTGTTAAACCTGATCAACCTCTCTGTAGTACTCAACAAACACAGGGATGAGGGGAAGATGGTGAACAATGCCTACCTTCACCTAGCCACTCCTGTCACACTAATCCAAAGGTGAATAGGATACATACGCCTACACAGCTAGACACCAACCTGTAGGATGATGGGTAGCTAACTGGCTCAATAATAGTCCCCACACAGTCAAAGTAGTAGAACCCACCTCTAATAGTAGATTCATCCACAATGGTGTTCCCCAAGGATTGGTCTGAGGGCCTCTACTGTTTGGGATATATGTATCCGAGGTACAGGACAAAAGCAGTGGTTGTGGCTGACCAGGTGTATGGGTGCTTGCAAACTGCCCACTGTCTTACATTCCAATACTGATGTGATCATCACCCAAGAGGCAATCATCCAATTACTGACTGGTACAAGAAGCATTACCGCAAACAGAATGCCAGGAGAGGCATCATTCCCCCTCCTGTGGCACATATCAGCCACACTAAGTATGACAGTAATAATGTACTCAGCATGCAATCAGGTGTGAGGTGACTTGTGCACTGAAGTTGGTAGCAATTTGACAGTTTCCCTTTGTGTGTGCACCATTGTACGAAAGGATGGCCCACCTCACAAATATGGGTATGTCATAGGTAGGCCATAGATAGATGTAAATTGAGGGCAGACCTCTTTAGTATTGAGCAGTACTGTTGTACAAGTAGAAGCCTATGCTTTTCTTTTCTCCCACCACCCCTCCTCTGCATCACTAATTATTAGTCAAATACTACGGGTATGTTTTTACCAAACCTAATGTTTGGACATGTATCTCATTATTGTTCATATAATTAATTGGCTGCATGTTAACTTACCTTGTTCAAATACCATTGTTGGCAGCCTGTTGTCATCATTGTTACTGGCATGATGTTTCAATGCTTACTGTTGTTCCAGTTATGCATTTGTTCTGTTTGCTATGCAGCTGTTTCACATCTGTTGTTCTGTGTTAATCTGAACACCCATACATGCTTTTAAAACTAATCTTGGAATGTGTTTTTTATGACTAACCAATATATCTTGGAAAAACGCAACACCATAGCACATTTGGGAAGGCCAGTCCCAGCAGATCCACCTGCCCCAACCTATCTAGCCATGGCAACAGGCCCCAGCACATCTGGGACCCACCCTGGAACTTCATTTTCTTCAGGCCCTGCACCACCTGGGTGCAGGTGCAGAGATTAGCCCGTCATCTGCTGTCAGTTCTGGGGTATGGTGTGCAGTGTCATCTGCTCTGAGTTGGGTGGCCAGCAGTGCCAGAGGTGCACCTTCAGGAGCAGGCTGCCCCTCTTGTCCAGCCCCCAGCACAGCCACCATCAGGGCTGTGAAGGTGCAGTCATGACTGTCTGCAGGTGGGGATACCAGTCCCACCGTATCCATATGGGTGCTCATGGGTCTCTGATTCCCAAACACCCTCCCTGTCCAAGGTGTTGACCCCCCACATGTGTCATACACTGCCCCTGTCTACTGTCTTGTCTGTCTCCCTACCCAACCTACCTTCCCAGACATACATGCAATCCTTCCCCAACACCCCACTCTCACCTTAAAGAAAAAAGGGCATTTGTCCCCAAAAATAAGTATCACCCGATACACAGCTGTCCATTTCTCACAGGTGTCCACTGAACACATGTAATATGGTCCAATTGGCTTGACACCATCTGTTGTCCTCCCCACTCTCTCTGGGATTTGTGCCCAAATACACTTTCGAATTCCATACAAATGCACAGCTGTTGCAGTATAAGGAATGGACATCTATGAATCTTCTCTACACCTGTCCTGTACATCCCTATATATGGATTCCTATTACAAGAATGAAAGTTCACTACTTCAAACTTGTAATAGGAAGCCTCACTTCTGCGAAAGTTCACTTTAACGAAAGTGAACTTTCGCGTAAGTGCACTTCACTGAAAGCACTGCAGCACAGTGGAGGACATAAAAAACAAGCTATGTCCTCCGCTATGGTGTGATAGTGATGGACCTTAGGGTTAGGGCACAGGTTAGAGTAAGGGGATAGTTAGTAAAGCTATCCCCTTACCCTAACCCATGCCCTAACCCTAAGGTTCGTGTCTATCGCACCATAGTGGAGGACATTGCTATGTCCTTCACTGCGCTGCAGTCGTCACAGACATTATGGTTAGGGCATAGGTCATGGTAAGGGGATAGCCCTACAGGCTATCCCCTTACTATGACCCATGCCCTAACCTTAAGGTCCATGAGTACTGCATGGAAGTTCAGTACAACACCCGTTCGTTGTACTGAACTTCACGTAAGTGCACTTTTGCTGCAGTGAGCATTCCATGCACTATTTCGAATTAGTGAAAATTCGATCTAGTGTATGGAATCCATATATATATATATATATATGTATATATATGCATATATATACATATATATATATTCACATATGCATATATATATATATATATATATACATATATATATATATATATATATATATATATATATATATATATATATATATACATATACATATACATATATATATACATATACATATATATATATATATATATATATATATATATATATATATTTATATTTATATACATACATAACATGTAGTGCAGTCATAACTTAGAACCTTACTTCTCAGCCTCTTAGTGCGAGTTATCTGGGCAAAGGCTGTCAAAATGGGTGGACAACAATAGGCCAGACATAGGGACATACTTGATATATTGCCATTAGAAACATAGACAGTTGCAACAGCAACAGGGTTTGTTTCAGCATACATTTTCATAAGGATATGAGGTCTGACACTGAAATGTATGCCATCATTTACTGACAGGAATCCTCAGATCAGAGAAATACAAATTATTTGTAGAACACACTGAAAATATGAGCAATAAACCTGGACATTCTGAAACAATCCAGCCAGTTGACAGATATGCTCAGAACCCCTTAGTGCAACGAATTTGGACCAAGCCTGACAAAGTAGGGGGAGAAAACCATGAACATAGGGACATATCTGAAATACCTGTGTAGATAAGCTGAAACAGTTGCTGCAGTAACACTGTCTGTTCTAACATATATTGACTGAAATAACACAAGTCCAAGACTCAATTGATTCTCATTAGTTAGTGAATGAAATCCTCACATCATCCAACTGATTTGTCACAATATACAACAGTTATGGGGACCAGAGCAAAGATATGAGTGAGACAACCAGACATCATACACATATCTGGACATAACATGACATTAGGGAAATCATACTGAGCTGCTAAGCATGTCACCAAGTACAGTCCAAAATACACTCAGACTAACACAACAGTACCCCAAATCAGCTATGGGGAATTACATCCTTGTAGTGCCTGATATATTTGCAAATGCATGTGTAACAGTAGTGAGAAACAGACACCAGTGAGAAAGTGCATACCCACAACCAATTTCACCACAGTCACAGTGACATACCGGTAAGCCAAATGAACAGTAGAGTACAATGACTGTGTGACCAAAAATATGTTTGCCACTCACACACTACCCCTACATATACTGGCCCAATTCACAGTGTAGTAGGAAGCCTAAGGTGCTATGGGACATGTCTCAGTCTGCTCCTACAAACACATACAGCCGATAGACCACCACAAACTGGAGTAGCATGCGCATTCAGATAGAAAAGGAGCTATGACACTTAAGTCTACCCCTCCCTACACAGCCCAAATAACATTTACACACTACACTGCTACACAATCCTGACAGTCAATTAACAATCACCAGATACACACAGACCTCTCAACTGTACAGATTCCCACAGAATATCCAGGCTTTGTCCTCATATATATGGCCTCTACCTCATAACATGTCTGGAATTCTGCTACCTCACTAGGATGGTATCAGGAATTAAGGTACTAAAATAATGATATACCATACCTATCAAACTCTTACTGAATGACATCTGGACAAAGCCTGACATAATTGGGGACAGAGGCCCAGAAACAGGGGCATATTTGAAATATTGCTGTTATAAACTGAGGAAGTTGCTGGTGTCACAGGGTTTGTTGTAATACATCCATTCTCAAGGATATGAAGTCAGACACACAAATGGATGTTACCATGTACTGACTACAATCCCCAGAGTATGCTACTGAGTTTCCAAGGACAAAAACTATCTGAGGAACAGACCAGACATAGGAGTCAAACCTCTGGCCATTCTGCAGATAGCCCTACAGTTGAGTGTTATGTCAACCACATAACAGTT
Source organism: Protopterus annectens (assembly GCF_019279795.1). Classification (NCBI taxonomy): domain Eukaryota; kingdom Metazoa; phylum Chordata; order Ceratodontiformes; family Protopteridae; genus Protopterus; species Protopterus annectens. The sequence continues at coordinate 256,023,925 of NC_056739.1, forward strand.
TCAGACTTAATACCACTCAGAAAATTCATGTCCACACAAACCCTCTTTAACTAGCATTAATCCAACTGTATCACAGCAATACTTCTAGTCTGTCCTTAGGTCTGGAACCTTCTCCCCCATTTTGTTGGGCTGTCTCCATATTTTTGATGCAAGAGGTATTTCCAGCTGCCATCTGTGATGCTGTTGTTAACACACCTCCATGAAGTTCTCCTCACAGGCAAGGAAAAGGGCCAACGCCCACATGAAGTATTCAATTATAGGAGTGCATTGCCATGCCATTGGTTATAGGAATAATAACGCAACTGTTCTGCATGCAATTAGCAAGTGGGGGACACCAAATGGTTCACAGGCCATCAGCTGCTCATGAGCATTACCTACAAAAAGCAAGCTGTGACATATGCAAAACAGATGTATACCCGACATCTCCGAGAGAGAGACAGACAAAAACAAACAGAAATTGGAAGCAAATCAACTATACTTGGAAAAAAAAGGTATGCCAATCAAGTAAACATGTAATGGAATGCAGTAGGGGGTATGTAATAATGGGAAATAGGAAGTTTAACAAAAATGTCTCAACAATACTTGCTGTATTGATATCTTGCTGATCAGCACCTATGGCCATAGTACCTGCGTCTGTCAGCAGTGACATAGGTCACACCTCAGGCCCCTGAATCAGCCCAGGAATGGATGGCTCACATATGACTACCGGAGTGTATGTTGAATAATACTGACTGTGACTATGCTAGGCCTGTTAGTGGGATGTCATAAATATCCATATGTTACTTGTGAATTCAAATATGATACACGTTTGTCTTACAAATCTAAGAGACCTATAGCGGGTATGTGCATAGTAAACTACCATTGCATACATGTGTGATGAATTCCATGTGATATACTGAGCTCAGACCATTCAACTGTCCAGTGTTATGCACACTGACCATATGTGTGCCTCATATTTGTAGTCATTTAATCAAAGAGTTGTGTTATGTCTGGCAAATCAGTGGAAAATCTGTGAAAACTGACATTAGAACATAATAGCATACATATATGAGTGTCGAAAATCCTCCAGGGTATTTCTGTGAATGCAAAGCCTACTATGCTATCAACTGACTTAAGTGGGTTACAGCAATATTAATAAATTGTCACTAATGTTGGATGATTGCCCAATTGCGATTTATGTGGCATCCTCCAGATGTCCTGTGCTAACAGGTTGAGAGGTATGACTGAACAGCAAGAGTGTAAATACAGTGTGCCATTTTGACATAAAACAGATATGCATATCAGGTATCACCTTTGCACATGTATGTATGAGTAGGTGTACCTGGAACCCTCATGACAACAGACATGAGATGGAAAACATCAGGTAAATAAGGTGTAAATGTTGGATGCACATAAACTAAGATTACACACGTACACAACAGACATAAATCTCTACAGCTACTCGTTGTTGCTTTGCCCCGACACAGACATGGGTACTAGAATAAGCATGATTATCAGGATGAAAATGGAGAGTTGTCCAACTGTGTTATGACCTTGTGTCCATGTCCACTATAAACAGCTATATGAGTTGGAGAGCTTCTGCAAGGGAGAGTGTGTAAATATTGCTAAGTCAAGATGTGCCATGCTGATAGACACCTTCCCAAGAGGACTAACTGTTGTAATTAAATCAGAACTTGCTTTAACAAAGTATTAGTGTAAGGGTTTGCACACTCATATATGGCTGTAAGGACTCAGCAATAACTGACTCTTAAAACCTGCCTCCACCAAGGTAGAGTAATCCCCTTTCCTGGATAACAGCAATACACAATCCATATAATTGGTTGCTATACTGGCTTTACAGGGCCAAGTAGGAGCAGCCGCTAAGTTGGAAGCAAGTCAACCTGTGTCTGAATAAGCATATGAGGTCACAGGTGGATGACTATAAGGCTAAATATAAGTATATATTGGACACATCCACCAAGGCCAATCACAAATCCATCTTCACACGTCTTCAGTCTCAGAGGCAACAACCCAACCCACCATGTACTGTTGGACAATCACACCACATACACACACAGCATAGCTATAGCCAACCCACTGCAGACAGGTTAAGGGAAAACATCACCCTCCTGTCCTAGCATCAGTATAGGTGGATATGCACAGCACCTGCACCCCTCCCCTCATCATCAGGGAGCAGGTCCATAATGCCTAATCAAAGGCAACAAATGTAAGTCTCCATGGGAGCTGATAACATCCCTGTCTGCATTCTACATGAACAAAGCCATATGCCCCCAGCTCCATTGCACACTGTACGCAAGCAAAGCCTGAGCACCACTGACATACCATCTGCAAGGAAGATGGCCACTGTCATCCCTCTATGCAAAGGTGAATGAGGAATGGTGTATTATGCAATTTACTGACCCTCACTGGGGGGAACATGACACATCAGGACCAGGAGTGCAATGGAAGCTCATACTGTGCTGATACATGACAGGGGTATGATGTGGTCGTAAGTGGTGGCCAATGATAGTCAACATTGATGTGCAGATTCTGTAGATAACTTTGCCCACTGTATGATGTCCTGTGATGTGCTTCCCTATTTATGTCTTCCAGGTGACATGCAGTGGCCAAGACAGCCAGCATACTGCAGCTGGAAATGCAGCCATCACAGATGCCATCATCCAGCACCAAGGAGTGATGTTTGGTCATACCCAACACAATCTGTGGGAGCAGACCACCCTGTGGGATGAACTTGTCCACAGAGTTAATAACTTGGGCCACCATGGATGCATATATGATCAGGTCAGGCATTAGGTGACTGAAGTGATACCCCATGCCTAGCAAAGGGATGCTGCCGTGGCCAGGGACCGTAACGCTACAGGTGGGGGTCCTGCCACACAGGCCCCACTTACACCAAGAGAGGAGCTCCATGCCAACCTAGGGGCAGCCAGCACATACCAGCAAAGCCAACAAACACAAGTCGTGGAGGTGGGTGGTACCCAGGCAACAGGTAAAGAGCATCTAGTTAAGGCCCCAGTGCACATCAATTAAATACTGTAGCAGTCATGCTGTCTTCTGTGGAGTATCTAGATACATATGTCAGGTCAAACTGCATTTGTGGGTGGGGTTTTGTAATGCACACAAGTGCACATCTATGGTGAAGGACAGCAGATTGTGTAGTATCAGAGCTTGTACTGTACATGTGCAGAAAAGTAGCATTCATCTTGTACCAATGCCACATGAGTCTGCTGACAATACCTTTCCACACAACTACATGGATACCTCTGGTCTGGATGTGAGAAAGCAGCCTGAAGCCTGTGACTATGGGATTGTCCTCTTGTGGCTCACCATTACCCCAGGCATGTTAAGGTCATGCATTTTACCATGCACAGAACTGTTACTCTTAGCCATATTGTGATATGTGCATGTTCACTTGTAGTAGGCTTAACTGCATTGCATCACAGTGAACATCACAGGGGCCTATTTGCAGGAGATGTAACATATCTGTAGCATACCTCACAACTTGTCATTGCAAAACATCTGGACAAAGATTGACAAAATGGGGGAACAAAGGCCCGAAACTAGAGACATATTTTAAAAATTAGTCTTATGCACTGCGTTTAAAAGGTATACACACCCCTGTTAAAACACCAGGTATTTGTGATATACAAGAATGAGACCACAATAAAACATTTCCAAACTCTTCCAACCTTTAATGTGACCTACAACCTGCACAATTCAACTGGAAAACAGACAAATCTGTTAGGGGAACAATTATGAAGAAACAAAACATACAATAAGCTAGATGCATAAGTGTGCACAGGCTGAAGCTAATACTGTGTTGAAGCAGCTTTTGATATAATTACAGCATTATGTCTTCTTGGGTACACACCTGCCATCAATTACAGAGACTCTCTGATTAACACCAAATAACAGCCAGCTGACCAAGTCAGCTGTCCTACTAGGATTTTCCTGACATTTACTCAGTTGCCTGCTACAGCAACAGCCATGGTTCACATAGAGCTTAGAAATCATCATTGGGATCCCATTGTTGAAAGGTGTCAGCCTGGAGAAGGGTACAAAAACATTTCCACAACATTGCATATACCATGGAACACAGTGAAGACAGTCATCAAAAGGTGGTGAAAATATGGGGCAACAGTGTCATTGCATAGAAGTGGACAGCATTCTAAATGTGATGAAAACACAAGACCAAAACTGGTCAGGGAGGCTGTCAGGAGACCTACAGCAAAACTAAAGGAGTTGCAGGAATCTCTGGCAAGTAGGAGTTGTGTACTACATGTGATAGCAATCTAACAAATTGTCCACGTCTGGCCTATGGGGTAGGGTTGCAAGATGGAAGCCTTTTCTCACACAGAACAACATCCAGGTCTGGCTAAATTCTCAGGAATAATACATCAGATCTCCCAAAAGTATGTGGGAAAATAAGTAATAGTGTAAAGAGACCAAGGTTGCACTTTTTCACCACAATTCCAAACATTTTTTTTTTTGGCGCAACAACAACACTGTGAATCGACAAAAGAACACCATCCCCACGGTGAAACATGGTGATGACAGTGTCCTACTTTGGGTTTGCTCTTCATAGGCTGGAAGTGGGCCTTTAGCCAAGGTGGAGGGAAATATGAACAGTTCCAAATACCAGTTCCTTTTAGCCCAAAATCTTCAGGTGTCTGCTAGAAAGCTGTAGATAAAGGGGAATTTCACCTTTCCACACGACAATGACCTAAACCACACATCCACATCAATTAAAGAATGGTTTCACCAGAAGATAATCAATGTTTTGGAATGGGTCAGCCAGAGTCCACACCTACATCCAATAGAAAATCTGTGTGGCCCTCTGATGAGGGCTGTGCACAAGAGATGCCCTCACAATCTGACAGAGTTGGAGAGCTTCTGCAAGGGAGAGTGTGCAAATATTGCTAAGTCAAGATGTGCCATGCTGATAGACACCTTCTCAAGAGGACTAACTGTTGTAATTAAATCAAAACTTGCTTTAACAAAGTAGTAGTGTAAGGGTTTGCACACTCATGCAACCAGCCTATTGTACGTATTGCACTTTCTATATGTTACCCCTAACCAATGTGTTTGTCCTTCAATTGGATTGCACAGGTTATAGGTCACATTAAAGGTGGGAAACCTTATGATATGATTTATTTGGTATCATGTTATATTTCAGAAAAATCTAGCATGTTAACAGGGGTGTGTACACTTATTAGATCCACTGTAAGCCTAGAAGGCTGTTTGAGTAACCAGTTTTGATTTAACATAAATTTTCTGCAAGTTTTGAAATGTGAAACTCATATAATGTCATTAATTAGTGATGCCAATCCTTAGATCATCTTAGTAATGTGTCAGACAAACACAGGATTTATAAGGAACAGACAAAAAATCTGAGCTGCACATCTAGACATTCAGCAAAACTCTGTGCAGTTGAGAGGTATGTTCTGCAGTGGTTGCTACTGTGCTATACAGGTGAACAGCAATAATGTGTACATGGCTGCAGTGTGTGCTAGGTGAAGGCCCATCACCTATTAACACTACTCACGTATCCCAGAGGTGTATATTAGTAGTAACATTGAGTGGAAAGGGCTGCACTGCATGATGTTGAGGGCCTGTCCAGAGTGTGTATGTTGTGGTCTGACTGTGTCGTGAATGTCACCAGTTGGCTATTGTGAGGTCTGTGTAATGCCTTTGTGCCACCTCATCTGTGTCTATGTGTGCTTGCGTGTGTCCATGCATGTATGTGGGTGTGTGTGTGTGTGTGTGTGTGTGTGTGTGTGTGTGTGTGTGTGTGTGTGTGTGTGTGTGTGTGTACCAGCAAACCTTATAGTGCAGGTATTAATTTACATATGTTGTCTTTCCTTCATAGGTAGACATGGTGGTCATGGTCCCTCCTGCTCAGAATCTGATTCCAGTGTCTCTGCAGACTCTGACAATGATGATGATCATAGGGGGGAACAGATGGGGTTGTAAGGGGCTGCATCTTTGCATCGGTTGGCATCCCACAGCCATCCACAATGTCCTCGCACACAGTCATAATGCCCACACATACTCTATCCCCAGCAGCCACAGATAATGGACAGTTGGCAGGTGGTGGCACAGAACAGGCTAATGTGGTGACAATAGCAAGTGAGAGTTTAAACACCAGCCATAGCCAGAGATCAGGTGAGGCCCTACACAGACGGATGGAAAGGGGTGCTTGAAGGAGGACTGCTGCTATTCAAGCCGCTCTCGCAAGTGCTACAGCAGGTGTCACCAGACGCACGTTTTGGACTGTCATGGATGCACAGGCATGTAGTGAACACAACACCAGACAAATACTCAGGATATCAGATACAACTCTTCCTGGCTTACATGCATCACCTAGTTGAGGCCACATGTCAAAATACTGAGGTCATGAATAGATGGTCGGGTGAGACCTTGGCAATCCTCGACTGTGGCATGTCTGTGCTAGAGTGTGTGATGGGAGATGGGCATCAGCCATGTGGACACAAGTCAGCACCAACATTAGCTGAGGGTCTACAGGGCCATGCAACTTCACACTCCCGTAGTGGCAGTACCATCAGCACTACTGAAGTGGGGGTGCTGTCACCACCACAATGGAGCAGGACATGAGCACATGGTCCTTGCCAGTCCCATTAGAGATACAGATCCAGCAGACAGCAGTCACCATCGGGAAGCAGTACTGCATCTGGCCTTGGGCCTGGTGGTGCCAATGAGATCCCTGGCAGGACCAGTTCCCATGTCCATGGCTGGAGATGGTGAACTGTACACCCTGCCATGTACAGTCCACAGCTGTCCAACACACTGCTGTGTAGGGCAGCCACATGGCGTGACTGGGTGCATACAAACACACACACAGTCACAGCCAGGTCACCTCCAGACCCACACACACCACCTCTGCACAGCCCATTCATAGAACATCCCTTCAAACACACACACATGATGTCAACTGTATGGCCCTGCCTAGCCCTCTGGCAAAACCACACAACACCCTGTGCATATGATGATGCCTGTGCCACATCCCTATCATCCATACCACTGATGCAGGGACATGCTTATATGGCTCTGATGCACAGGGAGAATTAAGTTTAGTTTAGCTATGTAATGGTGTGTAAGGTTCTGTCAGCTGGCATTTGTAATGGCTACACTTCAGAGTATGTGTACCTTTTCAGCCATGATGCATTACTGGTGTTAGTAATGCTGACTGAATGTAGTCTCACATGCTGTGTTCTGGAACCCCTACCACAAAAACACAGTTTTTCAGAGTATGTGTACCTTTTCAGATGAGCATATGGGTTAGTAATGGGGTGCATA
>NC_056739.1:256031741-256044241 GCF_019279795.1 Protopterus annectens
TATGCTGTGATACAGCTGGATTAATGCTAATTTAATGGGGTTTGTGTGGACATGGATTTTCTGCTTGGTATTAAGTCTGACAGTGTTATGTGGTTAACATAACTCTCAACTGTAGTGCTATCTGCAGAATGGCCAGAAGTTTGACTCCTATGTTTGGTCTGTCCGTCAGATAGTTTTTGTCCTTGGCAAACCATTAGCATACTCTGGGGATTGCAGTCAGTACTTGCTAACATCCATTTGTGTGTCTGACTTCATATCCATGAGAATGGATGTATTAAAACAAACCCTGTAACACCAGCAACTTTTTCCATTTATAGCAGAGATATTTCAAATGTGCCCTTGTTTTTGGGCCTCTGTTTCCCAATTTTGTCAGGCTTTGTCCAGATGTCATGCAGTAAGAGTTTGATAGGTATGGTATGTCATTATTTAGTGCCTTCATTCCTGATATCATCCTAGTGAGGTAGCAGAATGCCAGGCATGTTATGAGGTAGAGGCCATATATATGAGAACAAAGCTTGGATATTCTATGAGAATCTGTGCAGTTGAGAGGTCTGTGTATGTCTGGCAATTGTTAATGGACTATCAGGATTGTGTAGCAGTGTAGTGTGCAAATGTTATTTGGGCTGTGTAGGGAGGGGGTAGACTTAAGTGTCATGGCTCCTTTTCTATCTGAATATGCATGCTGCTCCAGTTTCTGGTGGTCTATCAGCTGTATATGTTTGTAGGGGCAGACTGAGACATGCCCCGTACCACCTCAGGCTTCCTACTACACTGTGAATTGGGCCAGTATTTGTAGGGGTAGTGTGTGAGTGGCAAATATGATATTTTTGGTCACACAGTAATTGTACTCTACAGTTCATTTGGCTTACCAGTATGCCACTGTGACTGTGGTGAAATTGGTTGTAGGTATGCACTTTCACACTGGTGTCTGTTTCTCACTACTGTTGCATCCCTGTAGTGCACAATTTATCTGCAAATGCATGTGTAATTCCTCATAGCTGATTTGGGGTAGTGTTGTGTTAGTCTGACTGTATTTTGGACTGTACATGGTGACATGCTTAGCAGCTCAGTGTGGTTTCCCTAATGCCATGTTATGTCCAGATGTGTATGATGTCTGGTTGTCTCACTCATATCTTTGCTTTGGTCCCCATAACTGTTGTATATTGTGACACATCAGTGGGATGATGTGAGGATGTCAGTCACTAATGAGAAGCAATTGAGTCTTGGACTTGTACTATTTCAGTCAATCTATGTTAATACAGACAGCGTTACTGCAGGATTTTCAGATATGTCCCTGTGTTCATGGTTTTCTCCCCCCACTTTGTCAGGCTTGGTCCAAATTCATTGCACTAAGGGGTTCTGAGCATACCTGTCAACTGGCTGGATTGTTTCAGAATGTCCAGGTTTATTGCTCATATTTTCAGTCTGTTCCACAAATAATTTGTATTTCTCTGGTAAATCACTGTGATGATCTGAGGAATCCTGTCAGTAAATGATGACATACATTTCAGTGTCAGACCTCATATTCTTCAGAAAATATATGCTGAAACAAACCCTGTTGCTCTTTCAACTGTCTATGTTTCTAATGGCAGTATATAAAGTACATCCCTATGTTTGGCCCATTGTTGTCCCCCATTTTGACAGCCTTTGCCCAGATAACTTGCAGTAAGAGGTTGAGAGGTATGGTTCTAAGGCATGACTGTACTACATGTTATGTACATATATATATATATATATACATACACACGCACACACACCTGCACCCAGGTGGTGCAGGGCCTGCAGAAAATGAAGTTCCTGAGTGGGTCCCAGACATGCTGGGGCCTGGTACCATGGCCAGATGGGGTGGGATAGGTGGATCTGCTGGAATTGGCCTTCCCAAACATGCTATGGTGTTGAGGTTTTCCAAGATACATTGGTTAGTCATAAACAAAACATTTCAAGATTAGTTTTCAAAGCATGTATGGGTCTTCAAATTCACACAAAACAACAGTTGTGAAACAGCTGCATAGTAAACAGAACACAAGCATAACTGGAACAACAGTAAGCATTGAAACAGCATGCCAGTAACAATGATGGCAACAGGCTGCCAACAATGGTATTTGAATAAGGTAAGTTAACATGCAGCCAATTAATTATATGAACAATAATGAGATACATGTCCAAACATTAGGTTTAGTAAAAACATACCCGTAGTATTTGACTAATAATTAGTGATGCAGATGAGGGGTGGGGGGAGAGACAGAAAGCACATTAACAACTGCATAGGCTTATATTTGTACAACAGTACTGCTCAGTAGTGTACAGGAGAGGTCTGCCCTCACTTTACATCTACCTATGACATACCCATATTTGTGAGGTGGGCCATGTAGATGGCCTTCCATACAATGGTGCCCACATGGTGGGAAACTGTCAGATTGCTACCAACCTCAGTGCACAAGTTGCCTCACACCTGATTGCATGCTGAGTGCATTATTACTGTCATACTTAGTGTGGCTGACGTGTCACAGGAGGGGGACTGATGCCTCTCCTGGCATTCTGTATGTAGTAATGCTTCTTGTACCAGTCAGTGAGTGCCTCTTGGGTGATGATCACATCAGTAGTGGAATGTAAGACAGTGGGAAGTTTGCAGGCATCCGTACACCTGGTCAGCCACAACCACTGCTTTTGTCCAGTACCTCAAATACATATATCTCAAACAGTAGAGGCCCCCAGACCAATCCTCGGGGTACACTGTTGTGGATGAACTGCTATTAGAGGTGGGTTCTACTACTTTGACTGAGCAGGGACTATTGCTGGGCCAGTTAGCTACCCATCTGCTAACCTACAGGTTGGTGCCTAGCTGTGTAGGTGTATGTATCCTTTCCACCTGGGGATTAGTGTGAGAGGAGTAGGCTTGGTGAAGGTAGGCATTGTTCACCATCCTCCCCTCATCCCTGTATTTGTTGAGCACTGGAGAAAGTTTGATCAGGTTTAACAGGCCTGATCTCCCTCTGACAATACCATGGTGTGTGGGCCCAGGCATTTTGATGTTGCCGATGTCCTGTTCATAATTTGCTTGATATTGCCTTCTATGCCCTTGCAGACCAGGCTAGTTAGGCTGATGTGCATAATATTGGCTGGGTTGGTGGATGTCTCTGCCTTTGTGTACAGCGATGACAGTGTCTGTCCTCTGTGCAGATGGGATGACACCGGTGCTTAGGCTGTGGTTGACTACAGTGTGGAATGGATGTGAGGGCCCATGCCTGTGTTCATGTGGGATGCAGCCAGGGATGATATCATGCCTATGGAGACCTCTGTGTGTTGCCTTTGAAAAGGCATTACGAACCTGCTTCCTGATAATGAGGGGAGGGGGTCAGGTATTGCACATGCCCATCTGTACCACTGGGGGACAGGATGGTGGTGTTTACTCTTCACCTGTCTGCAGCCGGTTACCTATATCTATACCATATGTGCATGTAGTGTTACTGACCACCACTACAAAGCAGATTTGCGTGTTGCCTCTGTAACTGCAGACGTGTGGAAGGCCTAGTGATTTGCCTTGTGGAATGTGTCCAATTTGCACTCAGACAGCCTTAGGGTACATCACCTGTGCCCTTATTTGCTTGTGCAGACCAAGGTGGCATTGCTTCCAGTGAGGCACCTGTTCCTTCTAGGCCTGTCCAGCAATTGTTTACACAAATTATGGTATGTGTGTATTGTCGCTGTCCACCTCAGGCATTTACCCTACTTTGAGGGAGATGATGTTGTCCTGCCAGGTACAGCTGAGTCCATACAGCTATGTAGGTGCCCACATAGTATTGTGGTGTGGGCCTGGACACTGCTGCCAGTTCCAACAAATGGGATGTTGGCTGTACAGCTACTTCCACCTGCTCTGAGGAGATTTATACTAATATGTGCACAGTTCTTTCTGTTTGACACTGTAAAGGGGGGGGGGATGGTGACCTGAACAGTGATGGCGATGTGGTCAGATATTACCAAGGGGGATGGCACTGTAGGAGTGCTTCAATGGCTACTTATGTTTGTTATGACCAGGTACATGAGATTCCCACCAGCCATAGGGGTGTTGACCAGCTGATCCACTGCATAGCCTTTGACAATGCCAAGGACTCTATGTGCATTTATGTTCAGGTGGCATAGGTCAGGCACACTATGGTTGGGTACTTGAAGTTGCCTAGGAGCAGGGTAGATGATTGTATACTGACAGATTAAAGCAGGTCTCAATAGGTGTGGTGGGTGTCCATAGTCATGGTTGGAGGCCTGTAGCTAGCTATGATTTGAGTAGGAGTTTTATCAGCTGTTAACTGCACTCAATATGCCACCTGTGCATCATACTGTATGGACAGCCTGTAGGTGTGTATGTATATGGTAATGCTCAACACTCCACCTCCTGTGGCTTTGTGGGCCTCCATTTGGTGTCCAAACATATGATGGGATGAGTGACCTGGGAAGTTTGGTGTGTGATCCACAGCTAGAGAACAGGTGTCAGTGACTGCATGGATGTCAGCATCCTACAGGACAAGGTATGCTTGCATTGACATGGGTTTCATAGTGAGATACCTAGCTCCTCTTAGAGCAAGACATCTGCACAAATGCACACATCATTCATGGGCAAAACCCAGTAAATAGTGTCACTTTATGAATCTCTAGCTGAAACAGTTGCCAGCAAAGACGGTGTTACATTCTCAGGTGTACTCTGCAGGATATGACATCTGACAATGAAATATATGCTAATTTGTTATGACTTCAGTCATTAATGGGTTTCCAGTGATGTGCCAGACAATACACAACTGTCCGAGGCATTGACTACAAATATGAGGCAGACATGTACATCTCTTACATTTGTAAGACAAGCATACACATATATATATATATATATATACACATATATATATATATATATATATATATATATATATATATATATATATATATATATATATATCAGAGTAGCATTCACAGATGACATATGAATAATTACAACATCAAAGGTAGCTGGCCTACCAGTGACACACACAGTATTGGACAACAGAAACTCTATGCATAGTCATACATGAGCTGACCTTTGCTGGGGTGACTCAGGGCCAGAGATGTGCTCTGTCAATGCAGGCAGGGCAAGCAGAAATGGCCATAGGTACTGGACAGCACCATGTGAGTCCAGCAGGTTTGTCGCAGCCTAGTGTTTAATGTCCCAGTTGACATAATTGCATCCTCCCTTCTGCATGCCATTACAAGCTTACATGATTGACATACATGTTATAGTGCGCAGGGGTTTCCTCACAACAATGCAAATGTTTAAATTTGTGTAGTCACAGTCTGTCTTTGTGTGGATGGGTTGAGACCTGTGTTCCATAGGCAGCAGCTTGCCTTTTGTAGGTATTGCTCATGAGCAGGTGATTGCCTGTGCACCAATCGGTGTCTCCCGCTTGCATCCAGAGCAACTGTGTTTTCTTTCCATTCGCCAATGCCATAGCAACACAGTGCTATGTGCCTTGCCTCTTTTCCTTGCCTGTGTGAAAGACAATATGGAGGTGTGGGGGATACAGCTTCACAGACAGTAGGTGGGAATATCTCTCAGGAGAGGACATGTGTTGACAGCCCAGCAACATGGGGAAACAACGTTCCAGAATTGGGTACAGATTGTAAGCCAGTAGTGCAGTTATACACATAGACGGTAGCTAGTTTAACAGGGTTCATCTGGACATGTATTTTCTGTGTGACATGACATCTGATAGTAATATGTCTCTGACATACCTCTCAACTGTCCTCATGTCCACAGACTGCCCAGAGGTTTGCCTGTGATGTTTGGTCTGTTCCTCAGACAACATCTGTTTTTGTGGAATAAGTAGGATAACATGAGGATTGTAGTCAGTAACTGTTGACATCCATTGGTGTTTCAGACATCATATCCTTTAGGGATGATGTGTTACAACAAAGCCTGTGACACTGGCAACTGTTGAAGTTTGTAACACTATTATGTGAGATATATCCCTCTTTTTGGACCCTGTCCCCCAAATATGTCATGCTTTGTCCAAATGTCTTGCAGTAAGAGGGACAGAGGTATGTGATATCATTATTTAGTGACTGCACTCAAAGTATCATCCCATTGACTTAGCAGACTCCTGGAAGTGGTATGTGGCAGTGGCCATTAATATGGTCTAACACCCTGGACATTCTGTGGAAATCTGTACATATGAGAGTTATGTATGTCTGGCCATTGTGAAGTGACTGCCAAGATTGTGTAGTAGTAGTGTTGTTGTGTGTAGATGTTTATTTGGCTGAGTAGGGAGAGTAGCAGATTGTCACAGATCTTTTTTCTATCTGTGCATGCTGCTAAGGCTGCTGATGGTCTATCAGGTGTGTATGTCTGTAGGGGTAGACTGAGGAATGTCCTGTAACACCTCAGGATTCTCAGGACACTGTGAATTGGGCCAGTATATGTCACTGTAGTGTGTGACTGGGAATCAGGATATGTTCGTTCAAACAGTCATTCTACTCTAGAGTTCATTTGGGGTACTGGTATGTTGTTGTGACTATGGTGCAAATGGTTCTGGGTGGACATTTATACACCACTATCTGATTTTCTGTATAGTTCCATCCTTGTAGTGCATGAAATATTTGGATATACCTGGGTAATTGCCCAGAGCTGATTTGGGTTAGTGTTGTGTTGGTCTTCCTGTGGTTCAGAAGGTGCTGGGTGACATGGTTGGCAGCTGTCATGGGTTTTTCCATTCTGTTACATGACTGTGGTCATACCTCTCCACTGTCCAGATGTCTAGACACTGTACAGATGTGTGGCCCATATGTTTTGTCTGTTGGCCATGACAGTTGTGGGTTTCTAAGAAATCACTGGGATGATGTGAGTATTGACAGCATTAAATAATGGCATTCATTTGTGTTTCAGACCTGGAATCTATCTGGCATTGTATGTTAAAGCAAACCATGCCACTCTAGCAGAATTCTATGCATATGACAGCCATGTTTCAAAGATGTCACTGTTGTTTGCCCTTTATCCCCCTCCCCCTCCCATTTGTCAGGATTTTTGAAGATATGTTGCAGTAAGAGGTTGTCATCTGTCTATATATACATGTATGAATAAAAAAAAAAAAAAAAAAAATATATATATATATATATATATATATATATATATATATATATATATATATATATATATATATATATAAAACAATACTACGGATATATAATTGCCCCTTATGTTGAATTCTACAGCTCAGATAGTGTGGAGGTATGTTGCTGTGATTGCTGTGCAGAGGGTCCTGGGTGCCAGGCTTAGAAGTGATTTCTTTTTTCATTAATACTAAATGATCAGAATGAATGATATGTTTGTAAAAGCATTATAGATTCCCACACCTCAGATTGTGTAGTGGTATGTTGCTGTGATTGTATTGCATAGTATCCTGGGTTTGAGACTTAGCAGGGCTGATTATTTTGTTGCCGGGCAGAACAAAGACTGATGGAGTTAGAGTGATTTAAGGCATTTTTAAGCCATTGTAAGCAGGTTTGCATGGTTTTGTGCTAAGCTAAGCAATGCTAACATGCAGTTAAGCCCTGTTATCTTCACTTATCACTGCTTATTCACACTTACATCAATGCTACTTTTCTTTAAAGAAAAGAAAAAAGGGTGATAGGAAAGTGGTGAAATGGGCACAATCAGAGGGTAAAACATTATGAAAAGCAGCTAGGGATGTGAAGGACGGGTGTAGAAAAGGACCATAGTTCTACATTTCTTCGGAAGCAACAGCTGTGAATCAATTGCGCACAATTTGGAATTTACAGCCTCAAACTCAACAGGGAGGGGTGTTGGCAACAGACATTTGCAGAGTTAATCTTTGGGTTGATTGATTACTTTCACTGTACATGGGGGTGAAATGTAGATGGGACAATGTTTTTTTTGTCAGACAGATGCCCTTTTTATTTTTTAAGGTGAGAGTGGGATATTGAAGAATGGCTGTATGTATGTATGTTTGGGTTGGGTGGGATAGGTTGCATTTGCAGACAGACAAGACAGCAGACAGGTGTGGTATATGACACATGAGGAGGAAAAACACCTTTGACGGAGAGGTTGGTTGGGAATCCGAAGGCCATGAGCTCCCAAATGGATACAGTGGGACTGATGTCTCCACCAATGGGCAGTCACCACTGCTCCTTCATGGCCCAGAACATGGCTGTGCTGGGGGCTGGACAAGATGGGTGGCCTGCCCCTCGAGGTGTGTCAGGCAGCTCTCAATCTGGTGCAGCTGCCCTCCCAACTCTGCTCGAATGGCGCTGCACACCAAACCCTGCAACTGACTGCGGGTGACAAGCTACTGTCCGAGGCCACTCCCAAGGGGAAAAGGGGCCTGTCCCCTAAGGCGGTTCCACCCAAAGGTGGTGCAGGACCAGCAAACAAGAAAGTCCCAGGTTGGGTGCCAGACGTGCTGGGGTCTGGTGCCATGGCCAGATGAGGAAGAACAGGCAGATCCTCTTGGATCTGCCTTTCCAAAGATGCTATGGTGTCAAGGTTTTAAAAACTATATGTCGGTTAGTCATGAACGACACATTTCAAGATTAGTTATAACAGCATGCATGGGTGTTCCAATTAACCCCATAAAACAGATGTGAAACAGTTGCATAGCAAAAGAAACACATGCATAAATGGAACAACAGTATGCATCGTAACAGCATGCTAGTAACATTAATGGCAACAGGCCACCAACAATGGTATTTGAACAAGGTATGTTAACATGCAACCAATCACATATATGAACAATAATAGAACATAAGTCCCACCATTAGGTTTGAAGAAAAACATATCCATAGTATATGAATTATAGCA
The DNA here is from genome assembly GCF_019279795.1 of Protopterus annectens. Classification (NCBI taxonomy): domain Eukaryota; kingdom Metazoa; phylum Chordata; order Ceratodontiformes; family Protopteridae; genus Protopterus; species Protopterus annectens. The sequence goes on from NC_056739.1 coordinate 256,040,578, forward strand.
TTGTGATCCAGATGAGGGGTGGGGGGAGAGACAAAGTCCAATAACAACTGCTTATGCTTCTATTTTCCACAACAGTACGCTCAGTACTCTGAGTCTCTCCTCACTTTACATCTGCCTATGGCCCATAGATTCTGTAGCACAAACATATCTTTTAAACTGTCAACCTGGAATGGTATGGGGAAATTGTGACAACTCTGGGTGCATGACTAGAGGGGACTCGTACAAGTCAAGGTTACATATCTGGTACAGGAGGGGTATTGTGAACTGCTGTAATGTGTGTGTACTACTGGCATACTTCAACTGGTTTCCTATCTGTGTCCAGAGTTATTGGCAGAAGTGACCACTAGCCACGACAGCATGACACTTGAGAGACATGCATCAGGAAGAGTGCATGTTGTATGTACCTATCCTGCTGTCATGTACAGGCATGTGGTGAGACAGTTGAACAGTTCTACACAATTTATTAGTATACCCTTCATACAGCTACTACCAAAATTTCCTTACCTGTAAAACCTGTGAAGAAAATATCTGTTAACACTACCTGACTGGTTTTACATTTATTCCTGATTCCTTCTGTGTAGAAATGCACACATCTTAGTACCACTCCGTGGATTCAAACCATGTCTGGGTGTGCAAAATTTACATCTAAGCTATTTCACATCACACTGAGCTACTGGGAAACTTCTATTTTTGTTTCACTGGTTTCTACCTAATAGTCTTTTGTTTAGACAGTCTGAACTTGTAATCCTGTGATGCATGCATGACAAATAGTTATTGTAGTGTGCATTAATACTTTGGATTACTACAATCTGGAAAGCAAAGGTTAACACAAGGCAATGCTGGTTGGAACACACTTTGAAACTTTACACATTGCTATTCAGAGTTCAAAGCTTAGTGCAGTATATATTTCACATTTCAAGTTATATCTTGTTTTACAGCTCCACCATCTAAAGTTTTTCTTAACAGCTGGTTCACAAAACAGTCTCAGTTAATGTATGCTGTCACAGCCATATTTACTGTGAAGAACCTGTATGCATTCTATATGTCTACACCAACATACTAGAATAAACACAATAGTTTTTTGTAGGGATCTTTATTACACATCAATATTAGTCGGTCAAACTTTTTTATTTATTCAGTTCACACAGTAACAGTATACCTACTAGCAATAAACAATGTACTCCTCCTCAGATATTTGAACAATATACTGCAAAATAGCCACAAAAAGCAAAAATGCACAGGAACAGGTGAAAGGTGCGGTACAAGAAACTGTGTAAACTTGAAGTAAAAAAACAAGTACTGAACCAGCACTGATGGGCAAAAACCTCTGTTTATTAAACAAAATAGAAATGGTTTTGCTTTCTTTTTAAACTCATGTCTTTCTATTTGTTTATTAGATTGAAGAAGTGATAGTGTCATAGTGAAAGCACTCACTGTTTATTACTTTCTGTTTTGTTTAATAAACAGAGGTTTTTGCCCAGCATTGTTGGTTCGGTATTTTTTTTTACTTCAAGCATACAGCAAGATAGATTTGTACTCAACAGCCTATTGGCACAGGCTCAGCAGTCTATTGGCATTGGCGTCTGCATTATTAGCCCTCTCTGCTGCAGCTGTAAGGGAGAAAAACAAACATTATGCATACCCATCTCATTCTCAGGCTATTATTTGCTACAAACTACTTGATATTGATACTTACTACTGGAGCATTCTGTTCCCATGCATCTTGGATCCACTGGGCCAAGAGCTCCCCCTTCGTCCACTTTTGGTCAGCATAGTGGTGCCGTACATGCTCACTAGTCCAGGGGATGCCAGTAGCACTGGTGAAATCACACACAAGATGGTCCCAGTCCTCTGCTTTGTATTGTGAGCCCTGGTACTGGCCCTGCAGCAGTCTCTCCTCATGGTTTACAACAAGGAGTCTAGCCATGACCCTGGTCTGCTGAATGCTCCAGCGCTGCATCTGAAAGCACACTCTTTCACCTACACCATCCATAGAACCTGCACAGATGAACTATAACAGATTCTGGCTGTATTCCCACCTGTATCAATTAAATAAGGCGCTATTCCCACCCTTTGCCATCATTGAACCATTTTGAACATGTTAAGCTCTGCTAAGCTGAGGTGAACAGTCCTTAAAGGGGTAATTGCTGAGCACTGCTTAACAGTACGCAAATCTGCTTAGCTGAGCTACCTGCTGCTTCACATTCACACCTAAGCAATGCTTAAACATGGTAAGCTTAACATAGCTAAGCATTGCTAACCATTGCTCAGTTTTCATTTTTAGAAAATATCAGAATAATGACTTAATTTACTCCGAGGGATGTCATGTAAAGCAAATCATATACACTATGTGCTTTCATTACATTAGCAAGGGGTGTGACTATACTGTTTGGGACACTTGTTTATACATGGGTAGTTTCACATGTTATATGCACTAACACTTCCATTTTACACCAGCTACACTACCCTGGTTGACAAAACCCAGTTACTACATAATTTAAGTTGAAAATAATAATTTTACCACTGCTTTCCCATATAAAAATCACTTGCCTGTCTTGGTACTCAAAACATGAACACCTGCATGTAAAGCCAGGACTCTAACCACTATACTATCTCGGTTTTGGAATTTCTGCTTTATATGTTTATTTATATCCTATGGGATGTTTAAGCAATGCTAAGCAGAGTGCCATAACATGCACACCTGCTCAGCTATGCTTAAACATTCCTTAGTATGGAAAAAATATTATATTATTTCTGGCCTTGCACAGGTTTCTTCCTCTAGGAGGTTGGCAGGTATGTGAAACAGGCATCTGGGTATTCTGCATAAACCTGTTGAGTTGACAGATATGGCCATACGGCACTTTCAGATGGCAGACATTTCTGTTTGTCTTCATACCCTGCAGGGAGTCCATGCTACTGCAAACCTATTATTCTATCAGTTTTCTGGTTTGTCATTGCACTATTTAGGATGTTTCCCTATATTTTTGGCTTTGCACCTCATTATTTGTGGCTTTCTACTGCTTTATTGCTCCAGGAGGATGAAATGTATGTGCGACGGTCATCGGCAGACACCTGTGCAGTTAATGGCTATGGCCGTATGGCACTTTAACAATGCAGGAGGTGTGTGACAGAACCTGTCACACACCCCCTGTATTTCCTTACAGATCTACAGGCTGTTTCAGTGTCCACAGACACTGACATAACTATTTTATAAGCTGCCAGTGTCCGCGGACACTGACAGCACTTGCAAAGTACGATACAGCACTTTTACAATGCAGGGGTGTGTGACTGAACCTGTCATACACCCCCTGCATAATTATTTGCTCCCCTAGCTATTACAGTGTCTGCGGACATTGAAATAATCATTGTAATTTCATTTCTGTGTCTGCAGACACTGAAATACTTTGGAAAGTGCCGTATGGCATTTTCTGAGTGCAGAGGGTGTGTTCCTAGTCCATGCATTACTTAAACATGCTCCCTGCACTTGTTCATGGTTCGTGTTCATTTAACCTTAACAGCAGCGCACTACCATGAATATGCAAGGCGCGCTGCTGTAGCTCCATGGACATGAACCACTCTGTGCAGGAATAACACTATTCCTACATGGAGTTTATTGAATCCCAGGGAATAATGATACTAAGAATAATGATTATCATTAGTTAAA
>NC_056739.1:256049241-256061741 GCF_019279795.1 Protopterus annectens
CATTTGATTCTCGGCTTGGCTTGGGAGTGCCTTCTGTGTGGAGTCTGCATGTCCTCCCCGCGGTTGGGTAACGTTCGAAAGACATGCGTGCGTAAATGGTTGTGCCTTCGTTGTAGGTTGGTCATCGTGCTGGCACCTCGGCATTTCGTAAAAAAACTACTGCCAATCATTAGCGGACCGGAGTTCTGCTGTGGCGACCCCTTACCGGGAAAAAGCCGAAAGACAAACAACAACATCTGTACTGACTAATACTATTCAGAACATCTGCAGTTGTCTGGAATGTAGACACTAGCATTTCTACTTCAGATACTAAGTACATGTACTGTAAATCATTCTTCCAAAAATGCCACATAGTTCAAAACACAAATGTAAAAGTCTATCTTTGACATTCCAATTCCTTGAAAATGGAATTTATTCTGAAAAACCAAGGTAATATTTTAATCTGTTTGGCCCTCTTCTTGCATGAAATGGAATTTATAAATAAACACAGAAGTAATACACAGACCTATTTGGAGTTCCATTTCTTGAAAGGGAATTTATACTGAAACACAAAAGCAATTTTCGAACCTGTTTGCCGTACTCATTGCTTGAAATGGAATTTATATTGAAATACAAAGTAATATTCTAACCTGTTTGGTATTCCCGTTCCATACAATAGAATTTGTACTCATCTTGAAATTTTCTGGAGGAGCACGGGTTGAATCTAAGAAACCGACTTCCACATATTTGAACACACCACCTTCTACTCTTTGCCAGTTTATTATATCATAAAAAGTAGGTGGGTTACCATTTGCATCAAAGTAAAACTCAACACCAAGATCATTCTTGAAATGTACATTTTGTAAGTAATGAAGGACCTTTATTAAATGAAAAAATCTGCATTTGAAAACTGTTTACTTTTCAAAAGAATAAATAAATACATAAACAACTTGATGTAAAAATGCACTTTTGTGTATTTGATATGTGTATTCCTATATATTGAATACAAAAATAATTGAATAAAACATTGTCTAAATGATTTAACCTTCTCCATACTTTTGTGATATTGTATTCAGTTCAGAGAATAGCCATTTTCACTACTGCCTCTGGCCAAACGTTTAAGGCTTGGGTCTTGTGCTTTGACTCAGAATTCATAATTTTAGATAACATTTGGTGATAAATTTACCATATGCTTTTGTAATGGTGCCAATTGTTTGATGCCTTTGTACTTTTTTTAACAAATTGCTGAAGCAACAGTAAGACATAGAATATAAAAGGGTAATACACAACACATGAACAAAACATCATTGTCTTATATGTGAATTACTTTTTTTTTCAAATTACAACATGCATGAAACAAGTTGTAAAAAGTACCACATCACGCTTAAATGAAGACTGACAATCATTTTCTTGGTTACACTCTGTTCCATTCTCATTCTGAACTTCTGAAATTTATTACAGTTATCCACTCAATCTGTGTAAAAGTAAATGCTTACTGGCAAAGGTATTAAAGTAATCACAAACACACAAATCATTTCATTAGCTCTTTTGGCTGTATTCTGACTCATTCAAAAGTTGCACTAGTATTTGTTTTGTGTTTTAGAGGATTTGCTATTTATAGACTTCATCAGATATCATTTTACACTAATTTATTATATTTAAGTTTACTCTAATTTTTGTGGTTCAAGCAACAGCTGATGGGCATGTGGTCATTCTAACAATTCTTGAATTTTGCTTTTCTGCCCAGTTTTGTGTAGCTGGTCTCCACAATATGCCCTCCCTAAAGCAAGCAGAGTAAACATAATGAGGTTTTCACTTGCAGAGTTTCATATTTATTAGCAAAAACTATCACTGGAAGCAGTTTCCAGAAAATATATCAGTCTGTCCTACTTCATCTAGGTAACTAACACACTATAGAATTGTGCCAAGAAATTTATATGGACTTATTCCTCAATGATCTTGTTTTGGATGAAGAAACGCAGTCCTTTTGTTTAGGAACATTTGTGGACTTTCCAATTGTTGATACATTTAATGATATACATTTCAAAGGGGGGACTTTACTAGATAATTGCTCTGATATAAGAATGCTGCTTAACAAGTCTGTGTTTTTTCCAGTTTTGTAGTGTAATCTTGGTATTCCATGAACTAAAAATTACTTATGATTGAGGATGTGAAAATTATCATCAGTGTTATAGTTTATATCAGTAGGGGTATCCATTTCCATTTGGGAATAAGAATAATGGAGTGAAATTCCATAATATTAGCACATGATTCTTTGTATGCTGCTTTCCTTGTTGACAGAGGTGTGAATGATAGAGAACATAGTTCTTTTTCATATAGGATCTAATGTATTCTAATTTAGCCATGGCAGCTGCTTTCCTTGTTGACAGAGGTATGAATGATATGGAACATTTTGTCTTTTTGTTTATAAAGTGGAAATGAAATCTCTTCCACTTTCCATTGTCCATTTGCTATGGATACTATGCACTGCAAATTTGGATCTCAGCCATAACTTCCTCCATGTACAGTTAAAAGAACAGTTTTGAAAAAAATAGTACATTGTTTAATTTATTGCTTAAGTTCATACATTGTGGCATGTTGTACTTAATGTATATCAGAATCTTCTGCAGCATTATTACAGAAGTAATCGACAAAGAATGCATGTGTTATGGTAGTATTTACTCAAACCTGGTAAGATTTAGCCAGAAGGGTAAAACAGAAGAAAAATAGTAAACCACATCACAGTGCATACCTTTGCTACAATGTATTTACAATTCTACAATGGAGCAAGTTAAATAATGCCGGGGCTTTAATTTGAATAATCATTGTGAAAGAGAAGGCACTATAGCAAAGAGTAAAATCTGCCCAAAACCTGAATTATGTTCACATCATGAAGCATACATCAGTGGAAGTTGGACATAAAGAGCAGTGAAGACAACTGAAAGCATAACAAAACATCTGGCTCAAACAGCTAGTGTACTAAATCAAATTCAGCAAGGCAACATTGGTAAAATGGCTGTAAAATGGCATGAGCCACAAAAGCACCCTGGGATTGCACAAGAGACATATATGTGTTTATGCTGCCATTCAGGACCACAGTTCATAGATATGGATCAAGGTCCATAGCAGTGGTATGTCAAGTTCATAAAGTAGGAATCTTTTGTACAAGAGTACATTGTACATAGTGGTGTATGTTGCACTCCCATAGCCATTTAATTCCTGTCCCCATCTGCAGCACAATTTTTGTTGTGTTGCATGGCAGTACGTGGCAGCACAGCAAAGAGCTAATATGTATGAAGTTACAGTTTAAATATCTCAGTGCACAAATGCCTCTTGCTGCACTGTGATCCTGTGACATGTCAGACTATGATTTACAGTTATGAGGCATAAACTATGGCCATTATAATAATATGGTAAAAAAAAAAAGCTTTTATTGGTGGGAGCTTACAAGCATCACTGTACGAGTGTGTGTGCAATACGTTTTCATGTGGTAGTAGAGTTGCCGGTACTGTATAGGACTTCCTAGTTGCTAATGATATTATTACTAGGGAAAAGAGTTTTTCTTTCTTTCTTTTATATATTTTTTGTTTGATCTAGTATCCTGTGTGGTGAGCAACATATTAATGGAAGACAGAGGTGCAGCACAATTGGATTAGGCGTGATTGCAGTCTGATAGTTTAACCCACTTTACATATGTGCCTTTGTAATGGGGTACGGGCATGTGCAAGGTATTGTCCATTATGCTCCATGTGCTATGCTTTATGAGTCAAAAAGGGCTTTGATACACTGGAATGTTCCATATTAGCTCTGTTTCATGGCCTACAGATGATTATGAACAGCAGCGAAAATCTGTAGAATTGCATTTCTCATCACAAAAACAAATGACCCTTGTTTCTCAGCCTAATGCCCAGGCTGCCACAGGAATGTATCATATACCATATAAGACTAAAGTTTCCTGTGAAAAACTGTGACATGACAAATGCAATTCTTTTCCATAAGTACACAGCTGCCATATACAGAACTGTGAAACTGTACAACTAATGTGATGTGAAAAACTGCAAGAACAAAAATCACAGTCATTACCAGATCCATGTCACAGGATCAAAGAACGGAACAAGAAAACCCAAATCAACAAAGACACTACATCAATCTAATTTCTTTACTTGGGACTCTCAATGGCAAAAATTGAAAACTGAAAATGCAAGATATCAGTAAAACAAGTAAACCCCTTTTTATACCCTTACGTGGTATGGAGGAGTGAGGCACACACACACACACACACACACACACACACACACACACACACACACACACACACACACACACCTACTTAATACACTAGTTCCACAGGTGTTGAGTGGCTGCTCTGTCTGTGTCATTATGAAGTATAAGAAGGAGAAATCAAACAGCCAATGCTGTAGAAAAAAAGAACACTAATTACATCCTTAACACACACAAAAAACAAAATAAAGTGAGAAGTACAGAGCAAATGACATCAAGTGTTAGAGCAGGCTGAAAACAGGTGTTTTTGAATCTGGTCCCCGTAGTAAGCTTGTTTATATATATATATATATATATATATATATATATATATATATATATATATATATATATATATATATAATCTTGGGATTCTGAAATTCGGTATTTCAGAATTTCGGGATTATAAAGCCGAAAGCTCAAAAGTTTGAAACTCCAGAAGCACGAATTTCAAAATTCTGAATTACGGAGATTTTGAAGTAACACTTCTGGTGTTGCTCTGTGTGAAAGGATAACTGGAAGTTCAGGTAAGTATTAATGTTTAAGGGTTTTGGTTAGGGTCTTTAGTGTGTGTCAGTGTGTTTGATTACTGTGATCTGTGTGTGCGAGGGGAATGTAGCTTGTATGGTGGTGTTTTTGTGTGTTTGTCTGTGCAGTGCGACCATGGAGTTAGTATATTTAAGTAGGGGGTGTGGAGGGTGTAAGGAGGCTTGACCCCTGCTTGTATGTTGTGTAGGTTTGAGTGTTTGTGCGTTGGGGGAAGGTGTGTGTATGTATGTGTTTAGTGTATGGTTAGTATAGTGTTCGCAATTTTAAAATTCGCACTTCACGGGTTTCGGAATTGTCAGGTTTCGGCTTTATGATCTCAAAATTCTGAAATTCGATATTTCAGGATTTCGGGATTATAATGTGAATATATATATATATATATATATATATATATATATATATATATATATATATATATATATATATATGTATAGATATATACACATTATAATCCCGAAATCCTGAAATATCGAATTTCAGAATTTTGAGATCATATACCTTACAATGAAGTAAGTCACACTGTGAGCACATCCTTTGGAATCAGGGCAGACATAAATTCAGAGCACTTTGAAGTAAGGTCATCCAATATCACTGCTAGATGGAAAATTTCCTGCCACCCACATACACTAAAAGAAGACATGGCAAAAAAGGAACAGTTCTTGTTGTTACCAGATGACTGCATAATGGCCCAGAGGCCAGTGACCACCCTGTAATGAGAGCAAAGCCATTTTTGCCATTGTTAATATTTTCAATCAAAATTGTGTTTCCACAGTTTTTGAAATCCTTACAGGGTGGTCACTGGCCTCTGGGCCATTATGCAGTCATCTGGTAACATCTCTGTGTGTTTTGTCATCCTTCCCTTGAGTTTCACTGTAGCTGAAGTAATTGGTACTTTATGCAGTATGTCCAGCTACATCACTGTTTCCCATTATTTTAGTACATGGGGCCTTGGTGTCACTTTGGAGGTAACAATTATCTACAGCCAATAATCAGATTGTTGGGTGGCTGGCCTTGCCATGGTTGTTCTTCCATACCACATATACACTCACATTTGTGGCTGGTATACAGTCTCCAATTTGCATACTGCATGCCTATATTATATATAGGTCTACTTTCTTTCAATGAAAACACACATTACTGAAATTTAAATCATGGACACCAAATTGCCGAAAGTGCAGTTAAAAGAAACTTCAGTCTATCGAAGCTCACTTCGCCGAAATGCAAGACCAAACAAAACTAACCTTCAAACACATTTTTGCAGGGGGGCAAGCCTAAACATCCCTCACCCCTTGCAAATTATATATAACAACTCCGAGATTGCACTACAGTGGTGAACAGGTAAATCTCCTTATCTGCACTGTACTGCTGTATACACCAAGAAGCTCTGAGTGCTATATAACATACATTCCTGGTAATGCTTTAAACAAATAAAGAAAAACATTGCACCTGTTCTTCAATATCAGCCTGGAAGTGGTGATCTCTGTTTGTAGAATTGAGCTTCGATAGACTGAAATTTTGTTCAGCTGCACTTTCGGCAGTTTGGTGTCCGCAACTTGAGTTTTGGTAATATGTGTTTTTGCTGAAAGAAAGTAAACTCGTGTGTGTGTGTGTGTGTGTGTGTGTGTGTGTGTATATATATATATATATATATATATATATATATATATATATATATACATATATATATATATATATATAGATATATATATATATATATATATATATATATATATATATATATAGATGTATATAGATATATATATATATATGTGTATATATGTTGTATCCTTTGGCCTTAATGTTCAGAATTCTATTAGTTTTAAACAATGCTGTTCAGAATTCTATTAGTTTTAAACAATGCTCTCATTGCATGCAATGGCATCCTAGAATGAAAGATGATGTAATGATGGTGCTTATGTAACTTATTGAGGTAAACAAAAAAAGCACAGCAGTGTGTAGAACCCCATGACACAAACTTTAATGAAAATAAGCACTTTCATCAGGTACAAGAACCAGACTTTCTTTCATAGCCTCCCAGTTAGTTTAAGTACATATGCCCCCAGATTCAGCAAGCCCTGCATGGCGTGCAGGACTAGTGCAGCAGCTCCAGCAGGCAATATGCCTGCCGTGTGATCCAGGAATAACCTGTAGGGATGTGCACGAGCATTCCTGCACTAATCCTGCACGGACTCAGCCCCTGTATGCAAATTACCCATTTGCAGGAGAAATCCATGCAAATGAGTTGAATTTGCAATGCAGTAACCTGGAAAATGGCTGTGCAGGGCTAGTGTAATCAGCAGAAATGTACTCAAACAGTAATGGAGTACATTTCTGCAAACTACAAAAAGGAGCCATGACAGCTCCAAATAAAGGGTGGATATTATGTAGAAAGCATGCCAATGGCCAATTATAAGTCCACTGGCATGGAAAACACTTGCAAAAATAAAAAAATCAACTTTTTTTTTTTTAGCTGATCTCGACTGTTTGAGTAGGGCAGTGGTGTGCAAACGGGATCGAGCGGAACATAAGAAAAAAACTAAAATAAGCATTCTAACCAAAATCACTATTTTGCCGTTATACTCAGTGGCAGGCAGAAAACAACATGGCCAGTGAATAGTGGTTTTTAAGAGGGGATGCTCAGTGAAGGACATGTAACTATACATCAGCAGGCAATGCTATGCAAATGATGGGAATGATACTGAATCCCAGATTTCCCCTGCATGCTAGTCAGCACCCAACAGTGTAAGAGCAGGAATAGCTTGGTGCAAGTCTAGGAGTTAGCTGACATCACAGGGGGGTGTGTCAGACATAGTGTAAGTGGATTGCAGCCCTGTGGCTTGGGTTTGCCCTTAGCTTAGCAGAGCTAAGCAGTGGATGTGTCTGAGGCTGCCTAGCACTCTTTACATTGCCTGTGTGTGTGTGCCATGCACCGGCTTTTAAAAGGAAAAAAAAAAGTAAATCAGGAAATAGCAACTCTTTGCACATTTGGGCATTCTTTTTGTGCGGCGCACCCCCTGACTTAAACAGGAAGGCAATGGGAAGGGAAAACAGCTGTAGGAAGCTAATCTAGGAGAACTAGAATAGCAGGCAGGTGAAATGTATCAGAATCGGCCAATTACACAGGCAGCAGACCAGCCCAGCCCAGAACACTACAATAAAGTATACACACACCTTTTCCTCCATTTTTTCACCACATACTCTACATCACCGGTGTATGCAAGTGGGGAAATGTTAACAAACAAAAACAACAGAATGATAGTGGCTGTAGCAGCTATCAGACATCAACATGTGAAAGAGGCTGAAGGTGATGAGGATGAGAATGCTGTCAACCAACCCACAGTGAGGAGACAGACAAGGTTGCACATACCCAGGGTAACCTACCAGGAGCTACATGAGCTGGAAATAGTGGAGTGCTATAGGGTGGACAGGGACCTCCTACAGCAAATTGTTGAACTGTGCTGGCCACACCTGACACACAGAACTAACAGAGGGGAACCCATCCCATTGGATACCAAGGTATGTGTAGGTCTAGGAATACTAGCCACAGGAACCTCCCAAAGCCCAACTGGGGTATATCATGGGGATCTCAAAGGCATCAGCATCCAGAGTATTCCACCAGTTCCTGGATGCCATGTCAGCACATGCCAGTGAGCACGTATATTTCCTCAACACCATGATGAGGTGTTGGCCAGCAATATGCATCTCTTCCACCAAATAGCGGAATACCCTGAGGTAGTGGGTGCTATAGACTGCACGCACATATGTATCAATGCACCACCAGGTGAGCATGGTAGGGTCTACATCAACTGCAACGACTAACACCTCCATCAACTGCCAGATCGTGTGCGATGCCCAGGGCATTATAATGAATGTGTGTGCTCGCTGACCTGGAAGCTATCACTATTCCCACAACTGGAATCTGTTGCAGCTGTACCAGATATTTGCCAATGCAGAGATCCCTTATGGTCACCTAGTGGGGGATGCTGGTTATGGACTGGAGCTGTGGCTGATGACACCCATTAGACATGCCACACACTCGAACAAGAATGTCATTCCAGTGCCTGGACACATCCGGTAGATCCTTGCAGTACTCACTAGCTACATGTAATTAAAATTGTTATCGTATGTGCCATGCTACACGATATGATCCTGCATAAACAGCTGCAGCAGGAACAGTACAGAGCAGGGACACACAGACCCCCAGCAATGCCAAGGTCTGCACAGGCACAGAGTGACTTGGAGGAGGAAAAACCTGAGCCTGCCCCAGTAGGCAGGTGGAGGTGTGCCCAGTATGCCATGGCCTTGGCAAGGAGGCAACGCATAGCACATACACTGACACAGTGGAGACCTAGGGAATGACACCTCTCTCTGACTCATATATACAGTAAAAGGGATGAAAAACATGACACTACCTGCACACAAACACTACCATGTATAAGGGAGTATGCTATGGTCATCTGACATAGGCAGCCCCCAGCACCATCCTCAACACTGGCACATCCACAAGGTAAGTCACTCCCCTTACCAATTGCTGACTGGAGTAGTATGTGTTGTTACTTGTATCTATGGTATGGATGTGAGCATGCAAGGGAATCAGGTGGCTGAATGGGATGCCAGCAGATAGACACCTATAGTGGCAGCCTGAGATCTGTAACAAATACAGGTGTCACCATAGTAGCCAGTGCTACACATGTTGACAAACCCCACTGCAGGAAATGTGCTGGGTCACATGTGTCCATATGACACATACATGCCAGTCAGGGAGGTTCACATACCCAACAACAGTCACAGCCAGCAGGACAGGTGTAGTTAAAAATGCAAACAAAGGTTGTGCTAAGGCCACTGAATGATTCCTATGGGTAGCCTCTTTCCACCAGGCCTACACAGACAGACATGGCAACTGTCTGTGTTTGTGTGTGTTTCTCTGTAGGGAGCAATGCTTTTTAGGCTAGTCATACTCACTACAATTCATATGCCCTACTTTGGCAAGGCTGCTGATGTCATTCACTGTGAAATACACCTTTGGGAACGGTGTAGCCCAATAATCTCCATGGCATGTCCTATAACAGCATAATTCTGTAGTGGGATATATTACTCTGGTAGCAGTTCTATTCCCACAAATGGCAAGCCTGGAAGTTTGTGTGTGTGTTCCTTTGTGTAGGCAGCAATGCATTTTAGGCTAGTCACACTCACCACAGATCAAATGCCCTACTTTGGCAAGGCTGCTGATGTGATTCACTGTGAAATATACCTTTGGGAAAGGGTAGCCCAGAAATCTCCGTGGCTCATCCTATAACTGTGTACTGTAATAAACTAGCTAGGTAGGAGTTCTAATCCTAGACAGGACAGGTGTGTGTGTGTGTCTGTGTTTGTCATTCATATCCTGTGCGGAGTTGGCTGTGATTGTGTAACAACTGGACTCATTGTGTAGCAGATTTTGCAAATTTCTTATATGGTGGCCCTATTATATGTCACAATGTCCACCTTACAGGGATAACAGATGTGAAATAGCCGAGAGGCTGGGGTGCCAATCCATACCCCTACATGTGACATCAAGGCTTGGTGAACAAAGTTAGCAACACTTGTATTACCCAGAGAACACTCTCAACCCATTTCTCATACACAAACACACTTGCCTAGGCAACAACTGCTGTGTTGGTAGTACCCTGCATATTGCCCACAGATAGTAACCATGGTGTGATTGCAGTGGACTACAGAGAGCATGGCACCCTGTTCATCAGTACAACAGGCACATAAATGCAGATATTGTGCCCTCACTATGTTCCCCACTGGACACCTGCAACACCTGTGGTGCCATCAAATGTGACCCACAAAGGATATACCATGCCTTAAACACATGCCCTGTATGGACAGATGCCACTGACACTAGGAAATACCTGTATCATGCTATCAATGTAGGTGCAGGGTCAACCTGATGTCCATTACCAGTTCTCACCACATGAGGCCAGGACTGGCACATCTGATGATGATATGTGTAAACAGCATGGGCCAGACACCCCAGGTACAGTTCCATATGTCACTGTACATGCATGTGGGACATGTGCACATCCCAGACACCATCCATGTCATGGACTAATGAACACAATCATGGCAAGCAATGCACATCAATGGCCACACACAATAGTTACGCTGGTGACTGGCAGGTGAATACAATACCCACCTATGTGGGCCAATTCAGATACTACACCCCTGAGCCACACTGCAGACTATTGTCATGTGGCTTTTAGCCAAGGTATACCCCTCACCTAGCCTTGTATAGCCATCTGGCAGTGTCAACCACTACACACCCATGAAGCAATGTGCCCATGCATGTCAGTACTGGCACCCTGTGTGTGTGTGTGTGTGTGTGTGTGTGTGTGTGTGTGTGTGTGTGTGTGTGTGTGTGTGTGTGTAGTACATGATGCCTTTGACTACATGCACACTCACTACACCCCCATTAGCATACTGAAGCATGCTGTCTGATGTCAGACACCTACACATACCCTTTGCCCATATAACCTCAGGATAACCCCTGTGGTGCATGTGATACATGCACAATACTGTATTGTGGCAAACTAACTAGTGAGGAGGTGTATGCATGACCCTGCCAAGTGTGTCAATGTGTGTGGGTCCCTGAGAGAGTGTGGCTGTGTTGATGCTGACACCTGTTCATGCAGGCAGGCACTTGTACTACACCTACCATATAGCTACCATATCACTGTTGCAGATATCACATATATGTTTGAAGAGCTCCTCAACATGTAAGCTATGTGGAATATCCAATAACTGCATAGACATGTGATAGCAATACATAGTCAGTCAGGGGTTTGATACCTTGTACTGGTAGGTGTGTGGCACAAACATGCTTAGGTTTTACTCTCTCACCCCCTCCCTGACTTATCTTTGCCTCTCTCAGCCTCTCTCACTGGTGAGATGTGGAGACCTGCACCTGCTTTGCTTAGGCAGCAGCATGTGTTTTGCAAGTGATGCTCATGATCAGCTGATGGCCTCTGCATGAATTGCAGCCCTCCTCTAGCTGATTGCATGTGGAATAGCTGTGGTAACATTCCCATAGCCATTTGCATGGAAACACACTGCAATATCTAGGAACATCATGTTGGTGTTGGGCCTTTTCATTCACTGTGAGCAGGACCTGGATTTGTTGTTTGGCAAACAGCATCACAGATGGATTGGGGATTTACCTCTAACAACATACACTGTGGAAACAGGCCAACACACAGGAGGGGGATCTGCCTGACATGTCTACAGAATGTAAGTGTTGCTATTCTGCATTTGGGTTAATGGTGGTTTAACAGGGTGTCTGTGGATATGGCTGGTCTACATGTTTTAATACTTGTCATGACAGTGCTATGTTTCTGAGGAAACCCCATCTGTAGGGTCATCTGTAGACTGGGTGGTGTGTGGTGACTTTTATTTCTTGTATTACTCACAGAGCACCTATCTGCAAACTGCAAAAGCATAGTGTGAGGACTGCAGTCAGTACATGGTGACAGACATGAGAGTTACTGACCTCATATCCCTCATAGGACATGTGTCGCAACAATCTCTGTTGCAACAGTAAATGTATGAGGTTAACACAGCAACATGCCAATATTGGTCCTGTGTTTGTGCCTCCAGCCACAACTCTGTCAACCTGTGTACATATGTCATGCAGTAAGAGGTGCATATGTCCTGTGCACCATATTTTACTG
>NC_056739.1:256066741-256089241 GCF_019279795.1 Protopterus annectens
GCTGTAGGGTACAGCATTCCAAGGCCACATACTCCTATTATAATACCAATTGCTACACAGTAGTACAGATAGCGTTGCTGCTGCCCATAGGTTAGCATGACAATGCGATACCCTGCTATGCTTGTGGCATGTGCATTAGATGCATTTCCCTGTAATACCATTGTTGGGATCTACAATGGTTTGTACCACAGTCATGGCCAATGTGTAATGGTGGGTATATCAGAGTCTCTTCATGGGTTTCAGGGAGTACAATATTCACTGGGGGAATGTGGATGCTGTGTGCATTGTCATTACACCAAGGTACACTTGGTATATGTCCCATGTACCACATTATGGTTACAACTGTCACCATCAACTATACAGGTAACTGATACCACAATCCAGGCCAGTTATGCATTTGCTGTGTGCAGCCTACCTGTAACACATTGGACACACAGTCAGGTTAGTTAGCATCGATAGGCCCTGGTCTCGGATGTGTGTCTGCCTGTTATATGTCTGTTAATGTGTATATGAAGGTATGTCACACTATGTATTGTCCATATACACCCATTACATCCCCCAATAGCATACTGTACATGTCTGGGGATGTTCTGCATGTAACATGTAACCTGGGACACACCTCAACCTAAATGTTTTGTGGTGTGTGCAATGGAAGCCACACACATTAGCATCACTACATACCTAGGTCGGGGTCTAGTCCCAGTGTTGTCATGTAAAAGTGTGCGTGTATGTGGATGGGTCTACATCAGGTTGCAGATATGCATGCCCCAGCAGGTCACCTATCCATGTGGCACAGGTAATAACTGTTGTACTAAACTGTGACATGTTCAACTGTATCCCAGATATGTCACAGTCATGGTGTCACCAGTGTCATACCCCGTTATGGAATATGGCTGCAGACCATCCTCGGGCTGACACATGTACACCTACAACACAAATGGATAACATTATAGAGACCACAATCAACCAGTGTTACTAACAGCTATAATGCATCATTGTAGATGGCTACAATACCTAACATATATGCATTACAACACTTTACTCCATACAACATGTTACACTGCAGTACTGTGGTACATGGTAGTACAGTCAACGTGTGCATCAGAACCATATTAGCCTGTCCCTGCTTCGATGGTATGGATGACAGGGATGTGGCACAGGTATCATCATATGCACAGGGTGTGTTGTTGGTTTGCCAGAGACCCTGGGTGGGGCATACATTTGACACCATGTGTGTGGGTGAGGGATGTACTGAGGTGAACTGGGCATAATTATGTGGTATATGTAGGTATGGGTTGCCCTAGGTGTGTTTGTATAGTGTGTGGGTATGCATGCACACAGTTCTGCCATGTGGCTGCTCTACACAGGTGTTTATGGACAGCTGCAGACCATACCTGGCATGGTGTGCAGTTCACTGCCTGTGCCTGCCAGGAGATCCATGGGCACATCCAGATACAGGCCTTGATGTGCTACTCTCACCTGTTTATGACAAATGTCCGCTGGTACCAGGTCCTTCCTGGGACTGGCCAGGATCACGTGCTCGTGGCCTGCTGTGGTGTGGTGTGGGCAGCACCCCCCTACAGTGCCAGGGCTGGTACTGCCATTACGGGAGCCCCTTGGTGTCCTAGCACATCCACGTTGACTGGCAGCTGTTGGTGTTGCTGGCCTACATCCACGCAGCCATCACTGCACTCCCACCACACGTTCAAGCACAGACAGACGACTGTCGATGAGGGCCATCATCTCACCTGACCGTCTATCCATGAACTCTGTTAATGCATGGATGGCACCAGCCAGTTCACGGGCATTGTCACTTGCAGATGTGAGAGCAGCCCTTTGCAGCCTCAGGCCTTGTCTGGTGTAATGTTCTATACGTGCCTGCACCACCATGATAGCCTGAAACATGAGTCTGCTAGTACCAGCTATGTTGTCTCTGCCAGGGGCATGATGTCCAGTGGCTCTACCAAGAGCACCCTAGGACATCTGCCTATGTGGTGCCCTGCCGGACATCTGGCTATGGCTGCTGCGATCAGACACAGAAGGCATGGTCACCACACTTTCCTGTGCACAGCCACCAAACGCCAGCTGTCCCACCACTATGGCCACTGGTGATGGGGTATGTATGGGCACTGAAACGGTGTGCAGAGTTGGGGTGGTTAAAAGGGGGATGTCAAATGATGGTGCTGTTTTGGCCCCTGACAATCCCACCTGTGCCTCAACAGTACTATCATAATCTTTAGTGTCTGTATGGACACCAACATCGGATTGCATGCAGGACGGACCCTGACCCATCTCGCCACCTGTGGGGGGAAAACAATAAACGCACTTTAAAACCTGAACAGCACTGCCTAACAGTACACACATACGTGCATGCGCACACACACACACGCACACACACACACACACACACACACACACACACACACACAACCGTAATACCTACCTGTCCGTGATGTTACAGACAGTCCCACATATATTTCCATGTGTTCCCCATCCTGCATCAAACTTGGTAACATACACTTATTGATACCACTCATTACCATATCAGTTCTCTAAATGCCTAGACAAGTGTTCACAACACAAGACCTGTTACTACATTACCTGCCTGACCTGTTTGTAGCGGTTTTAGATGGCCTCACTGCTGTCATTCAGTGTTCATCCTGTGTATGTCCGGACATCATGAGCATGGCCCCTATATGTGTGGGAAACTATGTTCACTCCATAATATCATGCACACGTGTGTCATGTGTATGTATTGCTTAGTACATGCCAGATATGCTGCTTAATCAGCCTATCATGTGACAACTGTAGTATATGGATACACTCCCTGGTGTTGACTAGTACTTCCCCAATGTATCTGTAGTGCTGCATATGTGGGTTGTAGGTTATCTCTCTACTGAATGCGATATTAAGGGTATACCTGGTGCCTAACTTCCCTCTCAATGCCTGTTCCATGCTACAGACCTTATTATACTATCAGCTGTCCTGTGATTACATACATGACAAGTATTCCTTGTGTGTAATATGGCAGTTCATGTCCATGTACTGCATGATCCCAAAGGGGGGCACTGCTGTATGAACACCCCACAATCACAGATGTGCATACATGGCCACCCACACAAACACACACACATGCATCCTACATGCATCAACCTCCCTCCACTTCACCAGAGTGACCCTACAGACAAACCAACTACCCACCAGGATGCACACACACATACAGGTGAGGTTGCACCATGATAGTACACACAGTCCTCCTATTACCCATCTGTCAACATGCATAACATATGGTACACAACAGCATGTAGTGCAGCTATAGTCAATCCATGCTAGCAACAGTATACATGTGTATGATGCATGTGCTGTGTCACTAGGTGATGCTCCTTCCCCTGGATACCACTGCACCCATGTACACATTATTGCTGTGCACCTGTTCTGCACTCTGCCATGTACTGTGCACCACACCTCACAGGTGTACAACCCATTGCTAATTCTCACAGAATCTATGTTTTTCAGCAACAGATACCTGGGATGATATGTGGACAGATGTCATTTGTGGATGCCTGATGTCTGATTTACAGCTCTCAACATCAGCGGACCATGTATGACCAATCCAATACTCTTAAAGTGACAACCATCAGAGCATACCTTGGCTATGGTTAGTGTACCCACCCTTATTGATATGACACACCCATCCTGGATCTGCCATGGGACCACATCACTGCATATCTTAACAGTACATGAGCCCGATACGTGACATATGTCTGCAGAGTGTTTTAGGTGTGTGGATGCTGACCATGATGCATACACTCCGTGTGGGCATATGTGTGTGCACCCTTATCATGATGGCTTGTCACACCTATCATGTGTACTACAGCAGTCACTACTCCTGGCAGGGGTATACTAGCATGGGCCATCTGCATTTGCCATTGTATGTTCAGTCTGATCTACACATGTCCCCCTAATCTGCATGATTGCAAGGTCTACTCATGTGTACATACCTTGGTGTTCACACACTGCCGTCTCTATTGCTGTGGGGGTAGGGTTACATCTGCCACAGTTCCTGAACCTGACTATGTGCAGATACAGGTATTCTTAGCATCCCTGCTGCAGTGAACTGGTGTGTCATGCTGACACCCCCCCTCCTTCAACCTTTTTGCAGATGAATGACATGTAAGGCCTACACATGTGTGTCACTTTGCAGTGTCCCTTACACTGAACATCACATGTTGCAGCCTAGTCCCAGCTGATAATGTGGACCACAGTAATGCCTTATGCCATAGTGTGTCTGCAACAGTTGTTGTCCGACAGGTATATACACTAGTGTTGCAATGTATATGGGTATTGTTCCAAACATTTCCCTACTGTCGGCCATGTCTCCCGCCATTATGTTACTTCCTGTGGACACGTTCTGCAATGACAGGATGTTAGTTATCATGCAGGTGTCTGATATACTCTTCCAATACCCCATCATGGTCACTCCTGTGATGCCGTGCATTTAACAAGCAAGAATACATGCACATGGACAGCATGTATTGGGTGGGTGCGTTAGATGTGTGCATGGAATATACCATCGCCATTACATGCCCTGTGTATTGGCAAGCATCTACATAAACCATACTCACCAGCTACAGGCTGCTGC
This sequence comes from Protopterus annectens, assembly GCF_019279795.1. Classification (NCBI taxonomy): domain Eukaryota; kingdom Metazoa; phylum Chordata; order Ceratodontiformes; family Protopteridae; genus Protopterus; species Protopterus annectens. Next base: position 256,071,384 of record NC_056739.1, read on the forward strand.
CTTGGTGGTATACTGGAAGCACCTACATAAGAGGGTGAGAGATGCATAGTCAGTGGCCACACCTGTGGCATTGCTACAGGGTGGGTGCAGCATTACAATACATTAACAGTACATGTCCACAATACTACCACATTTGCACATTTGTTTATCACTACTATGCAGCAAAAACTATATCTGTGGCATGTCAGATATGCACGATCTACCTGTACCGATGTGGATGAATACGCAACAATGATCTACTGATGTGCCCTGTGGCCTTACCTTCACGTTCCTTGGCCGGTCTGTGGATGGCACTCACCTCCTCAAAGGTGTCTGGCAGTTGGTGGCTGTCAGGATGGGTAGCTGCCAAGAGGCTGGCTAGGAGCTCCTCCACACATGTCAGGAGGGTTGGATGGCATGGCCCCCCCTGTGGCGAGGTGAACCCCCCCCCCCAGACTGCAGCAGCATGCCCACGGGCATTGCAAAGCAGGCCAGAACAGTGATGCCAGACCTGCTCATAATTGCGGTAGTGCAGTCCGACATCATTGACCCTGTGGATACCTGTTCTGGGAATAAAGTCTCTTTTGGATGGTCTGCTTGATTTTTTTTTTTTTTTTTTTGTGCCTTACAGGCTCTCTCTCTCTCCATTAAATGGAAAGAGCTGCTTTGCTTAGATTGCAGCATGGAATTTGTAGGTGATGCACATGATCAGGTGATGGCCTATGCACCAATCAGTGTCCTCCACTTGCTACCTGCATGCAGCCTGCTGTGTAGTACTTCCAATTACCACTGTCATGGCAACCAACTTCTATAAATCCCTACATCATGTGGGTGTGGTCCCTTTACCTTTCCTGTATGATGGACATCCTTCTTTTGTGTGGGCAGCAGTGTTACAGACAGCAGGTAGCAATACCTCTTACAGGAGAACCTGCACACTCAGGCCAGCTACATATTTGTAGGAGGTTCCAGAACTACAGAGAGAGTGTGAGTAGTGTTGTTGTATGCATTTTATAGCAACGGTGTTACAGGGTTTGTGTGGACATACTAGTTTAACTTGGAATGTAGTCTGTCTGCATAGGTTCATAGGTTCATACATTAGTACTAAGTTAACTGCTCTTGTGAGCCTTTTTAAGCCTAGCCAATTATACCTTGTGAGACTCAAACCCTGCACCTTGTGTTTGTAAGGCAAACACCTTAACCATTAGGCCACCCTCCCAACCTCAATTGTGGGCTTATCCACTTGATGGCCAGAGGTGTGCCTATTATGTTTTGTGTGTCCACCACACAGGTCTTGTGTCAGATATATCACTGGCAGTGTCTGTGTTGAGTGCTGTCAGTACATGGCTACATCAATTTTTGTTTCTAACATCATATTCCTGACTAAGGGTATGTTGCAGACTATCCTGTAACACCAGTGACTAGCTTCGTGTATGACAACAGTTTTACTCATATGGGCCTGTGAGCCAGCCTCTGTCCTCCATCTACATACCAGGCTTTGTACATATGACATGCTCTCAGGGATTGTTCTGTAGTGGACTGTGAGTATGTCATGCTGACATTCCTGCCATCAGGCCACTGCTGTTGTGTCCCCCACACATACTGTGGGGTTGGGTCCATATATGTGTGAGCTCCACTTACACAGTACATGTGTACCCTTACGCACTCCAGAGGCCAGTGTATGGAACAGTGGTATATGGCCCTGTATTATTGAGTCTGGGGGGGATGCACCATAACTAATCTAGGCTGTAACAACATGTGGGGTATCAAGGGTAAGCTGCCTTAAGGTATCTGGATGTACATTACCATACTATTCTCCTTGGGAAAATGCAGGCCTACTGCCTCCTGCCATACAGACTGTTCTGTCTGTTAGTGTGATTGGATGGTGTCAGTTGTGCCTTGTTATGTAACAGATACTTCCCATTGTGTCAGCTTAGGAATTAACCCCCTAGGGATTGTGTACAGAGTGTAGATAGGGGCTGATGGACTATAAATCTGCATTAATTACTGTTGATTGATTGGTATCCTGTGGCCCAGTGTTTACTATTGTACTACTTGAAGGCCTCGGCCTGGACAGGAACATATGGAAACCTATCCAGACTAGTGTATTAATAACTGTTTCACAGTTGCATTACTCAGTTTATATGTATGTCAGTGTCTAAAAAGCTAAATGACATGGCATATACAACTGTAATAGTACACAAATAAGGTGTTCCTATTTATGCAAACCTATTTGTGTTGAGATATATCCTTTGTTCTCTCTGTGCGTATATGTTGCAGGTAACAATTGCCATTTGTATGGGTGGCTCATACAGTGTCCAGTTGGTAAGGTGGCAGCTGTAGGCATAGTGGCTGTTCCATATTGTGTGCGCCTTCTACATATGTATCTTACTATACATATCTCTGTGTGTGTATGTGTAGTTACATATATATATATATATATATATCTGTATCTGCATATATGTGTTGGTGTATATGTATCCTAGGAATGTTGATTGCTTCCACATTGTACCTTCCCTATGGTAGCCAGACTGTACTGCATGATATGTTACTGATACCAGCCTGATATCATACAGATGGGATGGAGTACTGTTAACATCTTGTGCCCATGTTGTGTCAGGTCCTGGTTATGGGATCTGCAACAGCTGGTATTGTATTGCAGGGCAGACGTGTTTGGCTGTGGTGGGGAAATATATATACCTACAAGACGTACATTGTTTGGGCCCCCTCAACCCCATTAAGGGTGCATGTGGCCATATGTTTTTGTTATGTTCCCTTTTATATCTATAGATGTATGTCTGTATATACCTATATAGAGATACATTTATACTTATATATATATATAAATATGTGTGTGTGTGTGTATTTCTGTATATATGTATATGTATATATATATATATATATATATATATATATATATGTCTGTATATATATATATATATATATATATATATATATATATATATATATATATATATATATATATATATATTTCTGTATATATATATATCTGTGTATATATATATATATTTCTGTATATATATATATATATATATATATATATATATATTTCTGTATATATATGTATTTATATATATATATTTCTGTATATATATATATATATTTATGTATATATATATATTTCTCTATATATGTATATATTTCTGTATATATATATTTATGTATATATATATATTTCTGTATATATATGTATATATATATATATATATATATATGTATATATATGTATATATATATATAAAATATATTTCTATATATATATATATATATATATATTGATATATATTTCTGTATATACATATATATATATATATATATATATATATATATGAACATACATATGCATACATCTATATATATATATATATATATATATATATATATGTGTGTATATATTTATTTATATATATATATATATATATATATATATATATATATATGTATACCCACACATACACACACATCTACATGTTGAAATACATTTCATGTACTGTTGAATGACTGGGCTGGATGATATGTTTGTGAAAACATCAGGGTTATGTGTATCTGACATGGCTTAGTGGTAAATAACTTTGGCTATGGTGTGCAGAGTCCTGAGTTCGAGTATTGCAAAGGCTGTTTATTTTGTTTCTGGGCAGAACAAGAGCCGTTGGATACAGATTGATTATGGCACTTTTAAGCAGTTGTAAGTGAGTTTGCGTGGAGGTAAGCACTGCTAACTTCCGATTACAGTTTCGTATACTCAGTTAGCTTCTATATTGCTTACTCCTGTGCAAACAAGCTTAAACCCACTTACTGCTGCTTAAAAGTGTTTACTCCCGCTTACGGCTGTGCTAATTTCTTTAAAAGAAAAGAATAAAAGGTTGATAGGAAAGTGGTGAAAAGGGGGCACAAAGAGGGAAAGACAGTGGGGAAAATATCTAGGGATGTGCAGGAAGGGTGCAGGGAAGGTCCATAGCTGCCCATTTCTTCTATAGCAACAACTGTGCATATACACTGAATTTGCAGGTAGATTTGGACACTCAAACCCCTGAGAGAGGGGTGAGGACAACAATAATATGTTGTGATGCCAATTAGACCAGATTACATGTGTCCAGTGGATTTGTGTGCGAAATGGATAGCTATGAATGGAGCGAGATTATTTTTTGGGAACAGATTGCCCTTTTTTTTTCAGGTGAGAGTGGGATGTTGGGGAGGGATGGTAGGTATATTTGGGGAGGTAGGTTGGGTAGGTTAACAGACAAGACAAACAAGATGCATACAGGGGGCAGCATATGACACATGGGGGTTAAACACCTTGACGGGGAGGGCTGTTGGGAAATGGACAGTCCATGAGCCCCTTAGTGGAAACAGTGGGGCTGAGATCCCCACCCATAGGCAGTCACCACTGCACCTTCACAGCCCCGAATGTGGCTGTGCTGGAGGCTGAGTCGGAGAGCCTGGCCGACCCTCTAGCTGTGACATGCAGCCCTCGAGCTGGTGTAAAAGATCTTCAAACTGCTGACTGAGCTCTCTGCGCACCACTACCTGGACCTGAAGATGGGTGACAGCTTCCTGTCCACACGCGCTCCCAGGGGGGGTGAGCCCCATCCTCTGAGGTGGTTCCACGCAAAGGTGGTGCAGGACCAATGAACGAGGAGGTCCCGGGTTGGGCCCCAGATATGCTGGTGCCCAGGCTGAGGTGGGGCAGGTGGGTCCACTGGAACTCGCATTTTCATACGTGCTATGGTGTTTATGGTGTATCAACATATGTGGGTTAGTAATAGTTATCACGTTCCATGGTTAGGAATAACAGCATGCATAGATGTTCCCATTAACCCAGACACCAGATATAGGACAGTTGCATAGCAAATGTAACACATACATATATGGGACAACAGTGGTAATAACAGCATGCAGGTACATTGATGGCACCATGCCACCAATGTTGGAGTATTTCAACATACCACATGCATAGAAACAGATTTAAATAATTATCAGCCAATAGGACATATCCAACATAACAGTGGAATCATCATGTACTAGTTGAGGTGGGTATTTTGTGTATTGTTGGAGATATGGTGGGGGAAGATAGATGTCAAATAACAACTAGTATATTCATGTAGTTCGCATTACCTTCCTAGTCAGTGCTGTTATCTGTACCTTACAAGTATTAGCTACACTACCCTATTGCCTTAGTTTGGACAGTGATATGGCTGTCGACATCTTTATACATGAACTGGTTTTACCTGCAGTATACACATCTTACATGGTACCTCTGGAGGAATTGTTTGTTAACACTAATTGACTGTTTCTACACATACTCCAAGATTCCAGGTTGATGTTATGCACATACCTGTCCATCTCTTTTTGCACAGTCTCTGGCCATGTCTTGACCACATGCAGGTGAACCAGGACATATGTAGACTATTGCTCTCTTCAACCTTTAGTGACTTACAGCACTCTTATACAGGATTTCCTACACAGTTATATTATGAAGCGTAGTGTGGGTGACAGTGATCAGTGATACCTTATAATTCAGAGCAACTGCAGCGCTCACAATTCCATACAATACCAGAGTAAACAGTACCAGTACAGGGGATCAAGCTTTTATTTCTCGGCACAGTGTTCGTATCTGATGTACCTGTGGGAGCAATGTTTGTTAGAACTACCTGAATGTTGCCACACAAAGTACCAGATTTCACATTAGTATTATGCACATACATCTCACTCTGTTAATGTACACAGTCTGGTCACAGCTTGACAACATGGGGGTGTACATAGGACATACTTGGCTTATTACATTCATAACAGTTTGGGGAGTTGCTAGAGTGACAGGTTTGTTCTTATAGAGGTGTGACAATCAGTTGTATACGTTGTTTGCTGCCTATACATCTGGGATCATCTTACTGATTTCCCAGGGAGACAGAGTGACAGGCAGCAGATATGGGCCAATTTACTGGACATTCCAGACATATCTGTACAGTTGTGGGGTATGATTTTGTATGCAGACTGCTACCACTCCCAGGAATTGAACCATGGCTGTGTGTGATTAAAATATAACAGTTCACATCTCAGTTGCATGTGCTATTAGGATTTTGTTGTCTGTCTTTTCACTGTTTACTGTCTATGTCTCTCACAGTTGTACTAAATGACCTCTGGGGATTACATCAGTCATATACAGACATTCCTACACATTCCCTTTATGTTGCACAGTGCGGGTAACAGTGCTTAATACAACAGTACTATTAAGTGATTGCAAATCTACATTACCATATGAAACCAGAGTATACACATGCAGTCCAGCAGTTAACCTTTTTTGTCAGGCTATTATGCTTTTATTTACATACAAACTATATAAGACTCTTCCTGCCATATTTTCTGATGTATGCAGTACTTGCCTTAAACAATACAGGTTTTATACTGGCAAATAGCTTACCAATGCTTTTAGATTTATTTCCTATGACAGTACATGCAAGAGCATTACTAACCTGCCTCACATTGCAACCTCTGCAGGTGATATTCATGGGCCTGCTGGTTCATGGCCCACTCATTTGACACTGCGAAGGACATAAGAGGAATACTTAACCATACCTATCCATAATATACATGAGTTGGCAATTATTAAACAGGTAGTGGAGTGATACTTACACACAGCTGGGACATCCCCTGCCATCCTAGCCTTTTGGATCCACTGATCTCCCTTATATCGCTTCATGTCATCATAGTGATTCCTGACCTGCTCACCAGTTTGGGGTATGCCAGTGGCACTGGTGAGGTCACGGGCAAGATGGTCCCAGGCTTCCGCCTTATATTGGGGACCCTGGTACTGGCCCTGCAACATTCTCCGTTCATGGTCTTCGACAAGGAGTCTTGCCATGACTCTGGACTCCTGGATGCCCCAGTGCTGCGCCCGTAAGTGCACTCCCTCTCCCCTTTCTGCCATAGTGCCTGCAAGGGAAAGCTACAACCACTTATGACATGTATTCCCACCTGCTGGGTTTAAGTAGGGCAGAATTACTGCACTTTGCCATGATTGGCCAGTTTTGAGAAGGCTAAGCTTTTGACATGGTCAACCACTCTTATTTAATTAGCATTCTTGAATCACTCTCATTTGATAGCCTTGCCATCAAATGGTTTACATCATACCTCAGTAACAGACAACAAGCCATTCTTTGGGAAAACCACATCTCCTCCTTACTGCCCATTACCATTGGAGTCCCTCAGGGCTCCATTCTTGGTCCTCTCCTCTTCTCCCTCTACATAAATGATCTCCACTCTGTAATTCCTCAAGCTACCTGCATTCAATATGCTGATGACTCCACCATCATTTGCTCAGCATCCTCCTCTTCAGATCTCATCTCACTAACTCAAACTATGTTCAACACAGTAGAAACATGGTTCACTAGATGGTACCTACTTCTCAACGCTAAAAAAAACAAACTTCTCCTCTTTACCCCCACCACTCGCACCCCTCCACTAAACTTCACCATCTCTTCAAACAACAACACTGTAATCTCTCCTGACTCTACAACTAAACTGCTAGGAATAACCATTGATAACAATCTCTTTTGACCAACATATAAACAATACTATCAAATCAGTTAACAGAAAAATAGGGTCTTTATACCGCATTAAACCATTTCTCACCCCTTCTACAAGAGCTACTTTTGCTCACTCCCATCTAATATCTACTCTCTTTTACGCCTCTCCTATCTTCACCAACCTCAAGAAAACTAACCTAAACAAACTAGCAACCTGCTACAATAACATTGCCCGCTTCGCCACTGGTAAACCTTTTAGAACTCATCACTGCCTTAATTTGAAACACTTAGGCTGGCTGGAACTACAAAACTATCTTATTATCTCACAACTCACAATTGCCCACAAACTACTGTACCAACCTAATAACACCCCTATTCTATCACAACTTATACTCCCTTATAACAATCTCACCTCTCTTCGTTCCTCCTGTAAACTTATGACCAAACCCATAAAGGCCCATAACGTAGCTGGTGACTCCCTTTTCACGAACACTGTTGGATGGGCATGGAATTTGCTGCCCAAAGACTTAACTTTAATCTCATCCCTACCTCTCTTCAAAAAACAAATCAAACTGTACTTCCACAACCACTGGCTTTGTTCTTGTACTACTCCAGGGTAACTTCCCTCTCCTCACCCTCTCTGTACCTTTAACCCTTCTGTTTACTTAATATTTAGCATCTACCCTGCTTCTTCACCCTTGCTGTCCTACTATGCTCTCTCACCTCCTCTTGACTGTCTTCCTTCTTTTCCTCTCTCATTTCCTGACTCCTGTCCCATCGCTATTATTTATCTCACATTCTCCTTCTACTTCTCTACCCCCCTGAGCTTTAACCGTTATCTCTATGGCAAATGCCATATTGCATATCCTTTATGTACTAGGTAAAATTGTTTTGAAACTGATCGAACTTATGTATGATCTCTAACTGTTGGAGTTCCGTAATGTATGTTGATTTTATTAACAAGTTGATGTTTATTTCTATTTTATTGTATGTTTTATTAACAAGTCTGTTCATTTATGTTTTGTGTGGAGCTTTTCGCCCCGGGCCTCTACTGAAAATGGACATATATCCAGCTAGACTAGCCCGGTCAACAAATGTAAAATAAAATAAATAAAATGTAAAATAAAATAAAATATATATATATATATATATATATATATATATATATATATATATATATATATACCAACACATACACACACATACACACACATCTACATGTTGAAATACATTTCCTGTACTGTTGAAAGACTGGGCTGGATGATATGTTTGTGAAAACATCAGGGTTATGTGCATCTGACATGGCTTAGTGGTAAATAACTTTGGCTATGGTGTGCAGAGTCCTGAGTTCGAGTATTGCAAAGGCTGTTTATTTTGTTTCTGGGCAGAACAAGAGCCGTTGGATACAGATTGATTAAGGCACTTTTAAGCAGTTGTAAGTGAGTTTGCGTGGAGGTAAGCACTGCTAACTTCCGATTACAGTTTCGTATACTCAGTTAGCTTCTATATTGCTTACTCCTGTGCAAACAAGCTTAAACCCACTTACTGCTGCTTAAAAGTGTTTACTCCCGCTTACCCCTGTGCTAATTTCTTTAAAAGAAAAGAATAAAAGGTTGATAGGAAAGTGGTGAAAAGGGGGCACAAAGAGGGAAAGACAGTGGGGAAAATAGCTAGGGATGTGCAGGAAGGGTGCAGGGAAGGTCCATAGCTGCCCATTTCTTCTATAGCAACAACTGTGCATATACACTGAATTTGGAGGTAGATTTGGACACTCAAACCCCTGAGAGAGGGGTGAGGACAACAATAATATGTTGTGATGCCAATTAGACCAGATTACATGTGTCCAGTGGATTTGTGTGCGAAATGGATAGCTATGAATGGAGCGAGATTTTTTTTTGGGAACAGATTGCCCTTTTTTTTTTAAGGAGAGAGTGGGATGTTGGGGAGGGATGGTAGGTATATTTGGGGAGGTAGGTTGGGTAGGTTAACAGACAAGACAAACAAGATGCATACAGGGGCAGCATATGACACGTGGGGGTTAAACACCTTGATGGGGAGGGGTGTTGGGAAATGGATAGTCCATGAGCCCCTTAGTGGAAACAGTGGGGCTGAGATCCCCACCCATAGGCAGTCACCACTGCACCTTCACAGCCCCGAATGTGGCTGTGCTGGAGGCTGAGTCGGAGAGCCATGCCGACCCTCTAGCTATGACATGCAGCCCTCGAGCTGGTGTAGAAGATCTTCAAACTGCTGACTGAGCTCTCTGCGCACCACTACCTGGACCTGAAGATGGGTGACAGCTTCCTGTCCACACGCGCTCCCAGGGGGGGTGAGCCACATCCTCTGCGGTGGTTCCACACAAAGGTGGTGCAGGACCAATGAACGAGGAGGTCCTGGGTTGGGCCCCAGATATGCTAGTGCCCAGTGCCATGACCAGCTGAGGTGGGGCAGGTGGGTCCACTGGAACTCGCATTTTCATACGTGCTATGGTGTTTATGGTGTATCAACATATGTGGGTTAGTAATAGTTATCACGTTCCATGGTTAGGAATAACAGCATGCATAGATATTCCCATTAACCCAGACACCAGATATAGGACGGTTGCATAGCAAACGTAACACATACATATATGGGACAACAGTGGTAATAACAGCATGCAGGTACATTGATGGCACCATGCCACCAATGTTGGAGTATTTCAACATACCACATGCATAGAAACAGATTTAAATAATTATCAACCAATAGGACATATGTACCAACATAACAGTGGAATCATCACGTACTAGTTGAGGTGGGTATTTTGTGTATTGTTGGAGATATGGTGGGGGAAGATAGATGTCAAATAACAACTAGTATATTCATGTAGTTCGCATTACTTTCCTAGTCAGTGCTGTTATCTGTACCTTACAAGTATTGCTACACTACCCTATTGCCTTAGTTTGGACAGTGATATGGCTGCCGACATCTTTATACATGAACTGGTTTTACCTGCAGTATACACATCTTACATGGTACCTGTGGAGGAATTGTTTGTTAACACTAATTGACTGTTTCTACACATACTCCAAGATTCCAGGTTGATGTTATGCACATACCTGTCCATCTCTTTTTGCACAGACTCTGGCCATGTCTTGACCACATGCAGGTGAACCAGGACATATGTAGACTATTGCTCTCTTCAACCTTTAGTGACTTACAGCACTCTTATACAGGATTTCCTACACAGTTATATTATGAAGCGTAGTGTGGGTGACAGTGATCAGTGATACCTTATAATTCAGAGCAACTGCAGCACTCACAATTCCATACAATACCAGAGTAAACAGTACCAGTACAGGGGATCAAGCTTTTATTTCTCAGCACAGTGTTCGTATCTGATGTACCTGTGGGAGCAATGTTTGTTAGAACTACCTGAATGTTGCCACACAAAGTACAAGATTTCACATTAGTATTATGCACATACATCTCACTCTGTTAATGTACACAGTCTGGTCACAGCTTGACAACATGGGGGTGTACATAGGACATACTTGGCTTATTACATTCATAACAGTTTGGGGAGTTGCTAGAGTGACAGGTTTGTTCTTATAGAGGTGTGACAATCAGTTGTATACCTTGTTTGCTGCCTATAAATCTGGGATCATCTTACTGATTTCCCAGGGAGACAGAGTGACAGGCAGCAGATATGGGCCAATTTACTGGACATTCCAGACATATCTGTACAGTTGTGGGGTATGATTTTGTATGCAGACTGCTACCACTCCCAGGAATTGAACCATGGCTGTGTGTGCTTAAAATATAACAGTTCACATCTCAGTTGCATGTGCTATTCGGATTTTGTTGTCTGTTTTTTCACTGTTTACTGTCTATGTCTCTCACAGTTGTACTAAATGACCTCTGGGGATTACATCAGTCATATACAGACATTCCTACACATTCCCTTTATGTTGCACAGTGTGGGTAACAGTGCTTAATACAACAGTACTATTAAGTGATTGCAAATCTACATTACCATATGATACCAGAGTATACACATGCAGTCCAGCAGTTAACCTTTTTTGTCAGGCTATTATGATTTTATTTACATACAAACTATATAAGACTCTTCCTGCCATATTTTCTGGTGTATGCAGTACTTGCCTTAAACAATACAGGTTTTATACTGGCAATTAACTTACCAATGCTTTTAGATTTATTTCCTATGACAGTACATGCAAGAGCATTACTAACCTGCCTCACATTGCAACCTCTGCAGGTGATATCCATGGGCCTCCTGGTTCACGGCCTACTCATTTGCCGCTGCGAAGGACATAAGAGGAATACTTAACCATACCTGTCCATAATATACATGAGTTGGCAATTATTAAACAGGTAGTGGAGTGATACTTACACACAGCTGGGACATCCCCTGCCATCCTAGCCTTTTGGATCCACTGATCTCCCTTATATCGCTTCATGTCATCATAGTGATTCCTGACCTGCTCACCAGTTCGGGGTATGCCAGTGGCACTGGTGAGGTCACGGGCGAGATGGTCCCAGGCTTCCGCCTTATATTGGGAACCCTGGTACTGGCCCTGCAACATTCTCCATTCATGGTCTTCGACAAGGAGTCTTGCCATGACTCTGGACTCCTGGATGCCCCAGTGCTGCGCCCGTAAGTGCACTCCATCTCCCCTTTCTGCCATAGTGCCTGCAAGGGAAAGCTACAACCACTTATGACATGTATTCCCACCTTTTGGGTTTAAGTAGGGCAGAATTACTGCACTTTGCCATGATTGGCCAGTTTTGAGAAGGCTAAGCTATGGACAAACCTACTTACCTAAGGTTGGCATTGTTTAAAGGGGTATACCACTGGGCAAATTGAGCTAGCTGGTCTACACATTGCTTGCACCAACTAAGCTGGCTTGTGCAATGCTTAGCATTGCTTAATATTTACTTTGCATTATATTTGCTTTTTGGCATTGATTTATTATTCATTACATCTTATATATATGTCTGGTACACATGATCCATGTGTATGTACACTGTATGGTGTCCTTGAGTTTAAAAGGGGACTTCAACACTCTATCATAATTACACCTCACATCTGGGCTTACTTTTGTACTCCAGTTCACATTTTTATGTCATGTAGTAGATTATAGAACATATGGCTGTATACTGATTTCTTTCACATGTTCAGTTTGATTTTACCATAGAGAGGATTTTTTTGGTGATACCTCATTTGTATGTATTTCTGTGATGGCTTGGTGGTTAACTACTGTGACTATAGTGTATAGGGTTGTGGGTTCAAGACCTGCAAGGCTGTTTATTTTGTTGCTGGGCAGAACAAGAGCCATTGGATACAGAGTGATTAAGGCACATTTAAGCACTTGTAAATGGGTTTGCACGAAGGTAAGCAATGCTAACCTCTGGTTAATGATGCTTACAGAGAGTTAACTTCAATATTGTTTAACCTATGTGCGCATTGCTTACCCCCACACAAACGGGGTTAAACCCACTTGCTAGTGCATAAATATGCTTACTCCCGCTTAATAGTGCTTATTTCTTCCCATGTTTTCTCCTACAAATATTCCTTACTAGTGCTCACTCCCGCTTACCACTGTACTAATTTAGACAGTGATGTCTAATGGTTCTTGGGAAGATGGGGGATTTGGAAGCTGTATGGTGTTATCATTCATTACACAATTTACCTTCCATTTGTATCCCTGATTCCTGTGATTATCTGTGGACTTTGCAACATTATGAAAATGACATCTCATATCTGCATTTAATGCAGTACTCCAATTCACAAATATATGTTATTTAGTAGGTTGTGCAACTAAAAATATTGGTCATAATGCGATTTGACATGGAAAATGGAATGTGCTGCAATGGGACTTGAATTGGGAATGACTGCTCGTAAGGTGAATGCTCTGCCCACTACACTATTGCTATACTGCTACATTTGCATATATCTTCCTTTTTATCCTCTTCTGCCATTTAAGCTGCATTAACCATAGCTAAATGATGGGCAAATCCATGCACCAATGGTTAAATTTAATCTGTTTCATACAAAAAAAGGATCTTTATATTGTTTGTGTTTAATATTGCTCTTGTACACATGGGGGGCTGTTGCTGGGGGTATGTGGACACCTATGAGTGGTCTTGCTCATTCTATTAGGGCTTTCTGCTGTTCTTCATTGCAGGGGCATGTATATTTGGAGAGGTCTGCTCTCAGACATGCCTCCTGCACTCTTACATACTCTGTGTAAGATTAGGAGCTCAGGCAGAGTGCCTTCATTAATATGCATGGTGTGCTGCTCCTAAACGGCCGCTTCCATGCAGGACTAAGCTAGTCCTGGATGGAAGATTAATAAATCTGATGGAGAGAGTTAGTCATTGGTGTTGCATGTCTATTGTTTAAAATGTATTATTTTGACATTTTTGGTAAAATACAATATAAAACAAATAAGGTAGGGGGCTATGCCCCCCACACAACCCCTAATTATATATACTAACTACAGGATTGCACTACAATGGGGGAAAGGGCATTTAACTTTTACTTGCCTCACAGTGATCTACACAGTGCCATATATACTAAGTTCAGTTCAGTGAAATGAGTTTTCAGTAATTTGTGTTTTCAGTGTTGTGGTTGGGGTGAAATGAAATTCAGTGAAATGAGATTCAATGAAATAAAGTAGACCCATATTTATCTATACTCATTCTAGTACTGTGGTTGTACCACAGTAGTTAACAATCATGTAGGACCGTCCGTTAGGATGCATATTTATCTAGTGTGGTAGGGCTGCAAGGTTTTACAGCAAACATTGTGCAGTGTTACGTGCAGAACACAGCACATGACTGTTTACATGCTGAAAATAGTTTGTTGCGTTTATATTTGTCAGGTTTCTAAACATCATGCTTCAGGGCAGGTTAAAGCACTACTACTCATCATTTTCTTTTCTTTTTTTTAATACCGACTTTATTCAATTTACACATTTTAAATTGTAACATTCACATAAAATTCCTTTTAACTATCCTCTCAAATATAAACCTTGATCCATATATTCAATATCATACAATACTGGCCCAATTGCCAAAGACTTGGTCTCAGTGTAAAAGACAAATTGCACTGAGAGTAGGCTGAGAGCAGGTGTTTTCGAATCTGGTCCCCATAGTAAGCTTGTTTATATATATGCCTTACAATGAAGAAAGTCATTTACACTGTGAGCACATCTTTTGGAATCAGGGCAGACTTAAATTGAGAGCAACTCTTTTGGACATTGTTTCACTTTAAATAAAAACATCAGTAACTAAATCGAGCCACCCGCCCCCATGTCTACCCCCAACCCTTCTCCAGAATCTTTGTGTGATCCTTCCCAGTTTAGGCTCTACTTCCTTTCCCTTTATAAGACTTAAATAAAATTCTTCTTCTTAATTTATGTGATTCTCTGCCATTTTTTTCTCTCATTTGTTGAACATATTTCAGTCTTGGTCTTCTTATCTTTCAGCAGCTATCCTTCTCTTACAACCATGCATTTCTGACTGTGCATGTCCACTCCCTCCCCCAAGTTTCTCTTTCTTTCTACTCCTCCATCTGATTGATAACTTTATCTCCTTCCAATCTGGTGGTTTCTTCTTTTTCCAGGTTTTAATTATTATTTTATTCCCCTGAAACCATCACCAGTTCTATTATATTTCTATTTTCTTCCCCTATTTCCTTCTCCGGACTCGGCTCCCATATAAGCTGCTCTGGGGGCCCTTCAGAAACTCCTCAGCCATTCCCAGTCCCATAAGGTATGTATCCAAGTGCTGTTCTCTCTCTCTCAGACATGGCCAGCATCTACCCGCTGCTCCTACAAATATTCTGAGGTCGTAAGTGGTGTATATAAATATTTATGTAAGCATTTCCAGGCATAAATTGTAAACCTATGTGCTTTGGTGACATATCTCTGCAACATGTTTTACACATCTCTTTCATCTGTTGTCACATGCATGTCCTTCTCCCATGTTATTCTTTTTCTTTCTGATTGTTTTCCTTCTGAGCCCCTTTAACCAGTCTTTCCATATTATGCTCAGTAAGCCTTTTGCATGTTTTTCTTATTCTCACCTCTATTTCCTTTACCACTTATGTCTAATACCACCACCTGCATTCTCACACCCTGATCGTCCCACTCTGGGTTATCTGCCAAAACATTTTTATTTCTTACCTCTTCCCATGTTTTCTCTCCTAATAACAGTCAGGGCCAATATTTCACCATGTCCTGTCCCTCTTCCATCTCCATGATGTTCTCTCCCTGTTCCTGTCAATTTTCAAAACTAGTGAAATTTGCTCTCCATCTATGTTCTCAGTCTCTTCTCTCTGCCAAGTACTGTGAAATATCTGTTGAGGTTCTTTAGTCCACTTCAAAAACCAAGTCTCTGTTAGGTGTCTCCAATAAAAAGTCTGCTATGTCCACTCTTCTACCTGCAGCTGTTCCTTTTCAGTAATTATCCCCTTCCAGTCCCCTACATATTGGAGAATAGTATGCTGATAAATACATCAAAAATAAGTATATGAGATTTGGTAGACCTAGATTGAAGGGTGAATCTTTTAAATCTGCAATTTCAGAAACTGTGTATTAAAGACCTAGATATATGTGTAGATTTTTCAGTTTTTCCCAATTGTATCAAACAATTAGTTAATGAAAATTGTAAAACTACAGGCTGCACAAAATATGTAAATGTCAGGAAATCAGAAATAATCATTGTAAGTTGCATTAGACCCAAACTATAGTATGGAATAACAACAGTGTGGAAACTTTAGAAGAAAGCAAGTATGACTACCTTGGAAAGACTACAGCAGAAATATACCAAGGGCAGCCACGGATGTGAAGATTTAATTTACTTTAAAAGACTAAGATGTCTGAAAATATATATTGTATATTGTATCATACAAGAGGAGACCGTATTCAGCCATATAGTGCTTTTAGAGACAATTACCTGGGCTAATCAAAACGTAGTACAGAATCATCAGACAACCCATGCAGAACATTATAAAGGAATGAAAGAAGTATTAATTGGTTCTCTGACAGAGTCGTTAAGGCATGAAATAGACTGCCATATTGTAATAAAATAAGCATTAATTTAGATATTTTAAGAACAGTTTTGATACTTATTAATGGAATGACTGTTCTATTATATCGGCAGGCTAGAAGGGCATTACTGCCATGTACACAAAATATTTGTGTGCATGTATGTATCCCTCAAGAAACTCACTAAAAATCTGCCAATTCCAGTCCCCATGTTCATTACACTTTGTACCCATCTCCCAGTCTACTCTGGGTCTTTCTCCATCTCATTTGAAATCTCTTCATCAAGTCCCCGATTGGACACTCTCAAAAAGCCTAATGGCATATACTAACTGTCACATTAGAAACAGCTTTAGCACCATCACCCCCCAATCTAAGTCTGCTTTATTCCTTTCCAGTTCTTTAATAGACTTTTAATCTTTCCCAAGATCTTATTATATGTATAATTTAAAGCTTTTTTACCAGTATGTTCTAACCAAAAATGTACAATATTTAATAACCTTCATCAAAATTCCCTTCTCTATGTCCATCTGTCCTTCTCTTTCTCTGTCTCATTAACCAAAAACATTTGTGTTTTTTCTTAATTTTATACCCTGAAACCTGACTGAAATTCACAGTTATATCCCATATATTTCTGTTATCCTTATCATACAGTGCCATCATTAGCCAAACGTTATTAGCATATGAAGCTATTTTTCTTTCTTTTTCTCCCCAGTATATATCCCTTAATTTATGACTTCCTTGTTCATTTCAATGAGACATTACCAGCAAAATGCAAGAGGGGGCATCCCTGTCTTGTCCCTTCCTCAGTATTTAGCTCTTTATATTCTCAATAATCTCCACCCATTCTTGGCATTTGAAAGACTAAGACAGAAATATTTAATCTCCATCATCATCATATCCTCATGAGGGTTTGTAATAGCACATAGCTGAGCAATATAATCAAAACTTCATTGTCCCCAGGACTGATCTAGCCTGTCAGGTGCCTAGAACATGTCCTGGGTTTGCCACAGAGATTTATGCTAGGTGTGACATCCTCAGAGAGGTGAGCATAGGGACATAGTCTGACCAGTAGATTGAGAGCTTCATCTTAAATTACCAGCAGTATTGTTCATTTTCTCCCACTTATGAGCTAAATTTAAAAATGTAAACAGCTTCAGTCATTTTTGGGAAAAAAGGGGACTCGGATTTGGAGATGCTGCTTTTCTCCCAAGCCATTTCAAACTAATCATTGGATAAGGTGAAAAGACCAACATCTTCCAGTAAAAACAACAATGAAACATTT
>NC_056739.1:256094241-256099241 GCF_019279795.1 Protopterus annectens
CACAGCAAATGCTAAAGTAACAGCAGATGCATTGGATAGCCTTGCTTTAGGAGTGTGAACTTACTTCCCTAGTTTGAGTGATTTGTATCATCTCCCACTACTGTCTGCACAATACAGACACGATCAGTACATAGCTCCTGTCATGGCTGGCAGACATCACTATTTGAACAGTACTGTGCTGGGATCAGCAGCCTGATCCCGAGTCCTATACTGCCTGTTAAAATCCCGGTGAAACAGCCTCCGCTTTGTTTTTGTTTTTTTTTGTTTGGCCCATATGCCGGCATACAAGCTAATCAAAAAATTGCAAAACAGAGCTACTTCTGTTTAATGCGGAACTGCATGATGTTCTGCATTGAACAGAAGAGGGTCCATTATGCAATTTTTTGATTGTCTTGCATACAGGCCAATCAAAAATCACCAAACATGGAGCTACTTGTGGTTAATGTAGAACTACAAGGTGTTCCACATTAAAGAACTTTTTTTTTGGTCTGCACTTAGCGTGAAGGACCTTTTTTTTTTTCTCTATCTGTCCCGTAATTAAACTGGCATCCCTGGCTCCTTTGCATGGATGTAGAAGTGTTTAATGTAGTTTGATCTTGACTTTCCTTTTGTTAACATCTTATGTCCTTTATCATTTGGAAGTTGCTGAAGAGCACATGTTTCTTAAGGTAAATTGGTTCATAGGTTCATAAATTAGTACTAGGCTAACTGCCCTTGTGGGCCACCCCAAGCCCAGCCCAGCCAACTACCTGATGCGAGAGTCAAACCCTGCACCCCGTGCCTACAAAGCAAACACCCAAATCATTATGCCAACCTCTCACCCTAAGGATTTTTGTTGATCTTTTCCTTTTCTGCATTCTTCTAATAGTGATGCTTCTTGTTTCAGTTGCTTTATAGTCTGCTCTATCCACTGCTTCCACGGTGACATTCTGCTGCTCTATCCACTGCTTCCACGGTGACATTCTGCTGCTCTATCCACTGCTTCCGCGGTGACATTCTGCTTGTTCCCTTCCTTCCTTTCCTTTGTTACTCTACATTTTTGTAGTAACACTTTATCTTCACTGCACAATAGGATAGCCTATTTATTCCTGTTAACTCATATGAGTTTAGCTTAACTTGTTCATGTATCTTACAGTTTTTTGACATTTTGAGTGTTATTTACATTCTGTAATCTAGTTCTCTCTCATATCATAATATATCCATCCATCTCTATAAAGTTAAGCAGGTCTTCCCCTAGATCATTTTCTTCTGGACTTAAAGCAGCTTCTTTGCTATTTTTGGTCATTGTTCCAGAGAATATTCTGGATTATCATCTTGTGGTGTAGCCTTCAGATAGAGCCTGCTCCATCTGATGCTCCTTCATAAGGAGTCTCGTTGGTCCATCACACCATAACATTACCTGAGTCAGAGTTGCACTGTCTCCTGCTCCTTCCTTTCCTGTGCAACTTGAACTAGACTTCTGCACAGGTCTCCTAAAGCTTCCAGAGCATCACCATTTGGCAATCTTCTCCGAATCCCCCTGCTTCTCCTTAATCAGATGACCCACTGTTGCATCATGTTGTGACACTACCTGTGTTAAAGTCTCCATACCAAACCCTTCACTTCACAATAGTGTGTTACTTCAGTTTCTATTTGTTTAATGTCTACTTTATTAATCCTGTTTTTTGACATTCCCCCTTTGTGATATTATTTATTTGTATTGTAAAACTTTCCATTTCCAGATGCCTTTTTGTCTGTATTTCTCTTCAAATATCTTTGGATCCCCTTTTTGTATTGATTATACAAAGGAGAAAGACAAACTAAATATTGTAACATACCAGGTACCTTTTTCTTTCCCATAGGTTCATATATTAGCACTAGGCTAACTACCCTTGTGGGCCATTTTAAATCTAGCTAGTTACTCCTTGTGAAAATCAAACCCTGCTCCTTGTCTCTATAAGGTAAACACAATAACCATTATACCATCCTCCCTACTAACCATGTTCATGTTTCTCTTTTTATACCTTACACTTTTTTTTAATTTCTCCAAGTCTTTTGGGCTTGCAATACTATGACAGGAATGGACTCCATTCCTAAGTTGAAAGTATGATTAACGTTTGTGAAATTAGTACTGTTTCAATCTTTGATGTTAGCCAAATGTGCTCTCTGCAGCACCCTTTCTCCGCTGTAGATACTTTGATGCACTGTCAGACTTATTTCTTATAAAACCTTTGCTACATATGGTGCATGTACACTATCCACTGTGGGCACTTTGATGCACTATCAGACTTCTCTAATCCATGAAACTCGTGTCATATGTGACACATTTATAGGGTGCCTACTCATTATGTATACACTTGTTATGAAAGGGGATGCTGCCAGCCCAGCAATCTAGAATTTTGTAAATAATTATACATCATTTGTGAATAATACATTTATAACACAAGCATCTTGTATACATCATGTTGGTAAGACTGTTTGTCATGTGTATATCAAACTGCTTGAAGATATCTGTAACCACAGCATGCCGTACTGGAATAGGACAGAAATGTACCTGCACTACTACAACTGTTTAGCTGTATATATTTTAACAGTGAAACTGGAATACAAAATGTTAACTCAAGAAAAATATTTGAAATTAAATTACTTTATGTTCAGGCCATAAAAAGATGTCATATTTCAGTTCAGTGTAGCAAGAGACTCAATCTTTAAAACAGGAGTTTTCTGTATTTTCTTGGAAGTGTTTTATTGTTTTGTGAGTTCCACCATTTTTCAAAAATCTGAGGAAATGCCCATCTATGTATTTTCACAGGTATCCCAGTGTGGATGGGGTAACCATCATTTTTGTATGGAGGATCTCTGTCTTTGTTTATTCCCAATGAACATTTCTATACATGCCAATGAGTATGACACTATGTAATGTATACCAGACAATTACCAGATAATTACACTGAAACTAATGAGGGAGGCAGTAAAGATGATCTTTAGCCACTATATACCTAAGATATCCTAATTATATGTGGAACTATTGTTTTTAAAACACTTAATGAGACTGTTACAGGACAGAGCAGCCTGACCCCATCATGTCTCATAGTCTGTAAGTCTTTGTTTAATCCTTACAGTTTCATAAGATAAAAAGAGGTAAGCTAGAAGTAGTACTTTAATATGACGGTACTCCTTAGTTGCAAAGACAGTATCTGCAGATAGCAGAATGGCATGCAACTGCCAAACAGCATGCTTTCAGGGATCATATAATTTAAGGGAGTAAATGAGGCAGAGGAAACCAGATAGAAGGTAGCATATAACACTACCAGCTGTAAGATTGCACAAATCCTAGAGATAACAAATAGTGAATAATACTGTAAAAACTGACACAATAATAAATAAAAAGCAAAAATGCAAGTGTGGCTACAAACAGAGAACAACAAACATTAGGCATTTAGGATAGCAGACTGCATGTAACATATTAGCCAGGAGATCAAGCATCACAGAGCTGAGGAATCAGTCCACCAGAAAATTAGACTTTAGAGTAGAGATCCTGGAACAAACAATGTGCTATGCAAAGGCAAATGAGGCACAGAATGCAGGCTGGAAAGCACAATGTGTGAGGCAGTGCAACCATATATGTGTACCAGCTGGTAGCAAGTACCTAGGGAAGAAAAATGTGGTATATCAATGTATTTGTGAGATACCAAATGAGTGCAGAGCATGCCTATTGGTAAGATAATTGAAGCACTACCATATACAGGAGATAAATCATAAGTGCAGACATTGAGTAATTGGAAACAGATGAAATGATGATTGTTTACATAAGGTCACAGCTATTTATTTATTTGAAATGTGTAGAATGGGTTAGTCCAGCTGCGCCAGAAGCACATTTTCAGTGGAGACCTGAGGAGAAAAGTTCTGAGGAAGTAACATACATATATTCAAAACAAAGACAATAAAAGCATAAAATCTAGAACAATACATAGTAGTTGTACTGAAAAAAGTACATATAAAAATGACAAAATGAAAGAAACAAGCATAGACTGGCCTCTAGAAAACAGTTTTTGAGTTAACAATTAACAGGGAGCAAGCATTACTGAGTGAGTACAGCATCATTTTACCTCTGGGAAAACATCTCATACTGTGTGCATTGTACAATTATGATTAAGTCTCAGTAATCAGGGGACAGTGTAGGAGGAAGTAGTCTAAGTGAAAGTACACTTGGAGATTTAGTACTATTATAGTGCAGTATTATGGACCTCAAGTTATATTGTATGTAGATACACTGTAGATACAGGGAAGATAGGATGTGAATATTACTAAGTAAAGACAATATGTCCGAGAAGGAAGATTAAGGGAAGAGAGAAAAAAAACTGTAAAGGTGGTTGGGAAGGGATGGAGGCTTTAGGTTAGGTTCCTGACATGGACAGATCCATGAATTAAGTAGGAATAGTTTTAGTTGCTTTTTCAATTGATTAGTGTTAGAGGTGTTTCTAATAGTAGAAGAAAGGTTATTTCAGGCTAAGGACGCATTGTGGTTATATAGGGATTTACCTGTGTTTTTGTTGGGCTTACAAATGGCAAACAGTTGCTTGTCGGAGCTTCTGAGAGGTTCGGAGGGGGGTATAGAATTATACTAGTGTTGAGAAGGAGGGGCAGACTGTAGGTTTGTAGAGGGTGGAGTTGATTTGTAGTTGTACTAAAAGTAATTGATGGTGGGGTATTCAGGCTAATGAAGTTGTTTTAATGAAATACAGTGGTGAGATCTATAAGGCTGGTTAGTAGCAAATTTGGCTATTTTATTATAGGTTTGCTCTAGTTGAGCAATTAAGGTGGTTTGAAGATTTGTAAGAATGGGGTCAGCATAAAGAAGGCCAGGTAGAAGGACTGCTCTTGCTAGGGATAGTTTAGTTTCAGGAGTAAGGAATTTTTTGTTGTGATATAATAGTCCTAATTTTTGATGGGTCTTCTTGATGGTCTGGTGAATATGGTGGTCAAATCTAAGCTGGTCATCTATAAGGGTGCCGAGGAGC
>NC_056739.1:256104241-256189133 GCF_019279795.1 Protopterus annectens
TCAAAACACATGGCCAGACAAATCCAGATGCTCATAGGCATTTTTTCATAACTATTGCAAGTCACATCAACTCACTTTATATCTTAACTGCTTTGGATACATGCTCATCAAAGTCTGCATGCTGGAACCAAAATATTTTATTGAAGGGAGTATGGCATACAACAGAAGTGGATGGAGATGCAGCTCTGTGCTGTTGGGGAGCATTTTTATTGGTGGTATGGGTGGGGGTGAGTTGCACTTTTAGAGACAATTTATTTTGTTGACTAGACCAGCAGGCCTGGAGTCTTTGTGTGGTTAGGGAAGATGGTAGTTTTTCCATGACAGTCTATGCTGCTTCTCTGAGCTCAGTTCTCATTCTCATCTGAGATACATTGAAAATCTGGCATTGTTATAGGGGTTAGATGTCTGGTAAGGTTATTGGGGTGTTAGGTGAAGTAAGTCTTTCCTTTAACATTGATGCCATCGCATGCACTGTGATCTGCTGTATTATCAGAGGTAGGGAGTGGTTTATAATTTTGTTGCCCTAACTGTTTCTCTTTCCAATGTCAAGATGAGGGGTGTTACCTTTATAATATGGAACAAATGGGTAAAGGAGGAACCTTCACTAATACATTTCAGAGGATTTACATTTGTCTTTTTCTTTGCAGATGAGGTGCTATGATTGTTGTTTCAGCTGTTAGAGTGTTACGCAGTGAGCTTGCCCATGGTGGAGGCAGGTTGTTGCAGTGGATGTTCCAGTCACTAGAGTGGTGTGCAGCGAGACCACACATGAGTGCATAGGGAGCAACAGAATTGTATTTCAAAGGTACTGGAACCTGCAGGGGTGGAAGTTCCGGGGTGCTAGAGTGGGTCACAAGAGGTTACAGGTAATTTGATTTTGTTGGAGACATAGGGAGGTTATTAGGTTAATGGTTTAGGGCCCATAAGTCAGTTATTTATCAATGTTTCAGTTATGGTTATTGTGCAATTTTATTTGGAAGATAGAGTATGCTGTGGAGGGAGGCTGGGTTGAGGTGTGGTAAACAGCATGATGATAAATTTAAGTTATTCTGTACTTGGGATGGTTGTAATATTGAGGGAGGTGCTGAGGTTGTGGGCCTAGGTTCAGTTGTGGTCGCTGGAAGGCAATTTCCATGGTAGTCTGTTTGACAGGTGTGGGAGAATGGTAAGGCAGTTCCATTGGTCATGAACAGGTAGCTACAATTAGTTAGGGACATGGAGGTAGGTCTTGGCAGTGACTAAGATGGTCACATTTTGTGTAGCAAGAGCAGTTAGTTTTCTTTGTTTTGCAGATTGCAATGGGGTCACAGGTGGCAGAGTTGCAGAGTGGCAGCGGTTAGTGGATCAGTCAATGACTGAGTAAAGTGGACCAGTTGTTGCTACAGTGGTCCAGGTGAGATGGGAAAGATGATGGTCTTTCCATGGTGGGGAGTCTTGTGGCTATGTGCACATTTCAGGGCATTCAGCTTAGTTAAGGGGATTGGGGAGTATTACAGTTCATATAAGTTGCTGTTGTATATACTTTAATGGTTTAGCTTGACATGTCAAGACAGGACATTAATATTGGTTTTATTCTAATGTACATGGCATCTGTGATATAAATAGCCCCTGTTAACAGGGGTTTCAGTAATCATGTGGGATAGTTGGTAGGGTGATTAAGGTAGTGTTGGGTGAGTTAGGGCAAGTTAGCAGGGGCAGTTTAGCAGAGGGCATGCTTTGATATTACTTCGTGTCATTAAAGTTTGATTGGTGTATGCAGAGAATTTACATTGTTCTTTCTTTTGCAGGTAGCAGTACTTGGGACCTGAAGGAAGTAGTGTGGAAGGTGATGGAATCAGCAGGGTGATTGGCTCTGTTCTTGTCTATATCGGTCATAGAACAGGTCCTGGTTACCAGAGTGGTGCAATGCAGTCATAGAGTGCAGTTAACAGAGGGAGCACTGGTGAGTTGCTTGATGGAAGGGGAGTGAAAAGGAATGTCTTCAGTTGGAGGGGATGTTTCTGGTTTGGTACAAAGGGGTCACAGGTAATGCTATTTTAGTTTGGTTCATCAAGGTACTTTTCTGTACTGGTATGTTTCAGTACTGGTATGTTAGGGTTTTGGGTATGATGACAGGGATTGGTTTTGGTTTACAAATGGGTACACCGAATGATGTTTGGCTTAACCCTCTCTTTTATGGGGGGTAGTTGGTTAGAAATTTTGGTAGGAGGGAGGGGGAACAGCCTTGTCAGGCTGGTTGGCAGAGAAGACGGACAGGCTTGCCCTCTTCTGTTCCCCCTCTGGTGTCTGGAGGTTCATTTCAAGGATTTGGAGAAAGGAAATGAGCAGCTAGAGGAAGTTTGCTGAATAGGTAAGCATGCGGAGGTAAGGATGCTGCTTATTTGGTTGGAAGGTAATTCAGTGAATGGTACATGAAGTGAGATGGGACACTGCTTCATAAGTAAAGAATTGGTAATTCAATAAGTAGGATGTGAAGTGAGTCTTGGACGCTGATTTATAAGCGAGCAAACATATGGATGCTGTTTACTGAGGTAGGATGAGCAGGTACGCTGCCTTGATTAACATTATAAGGATGTTTATGCTGTGCTTAGAATCAACTATACCATGTTCAGTTGTAATTAATACATTTTGGTAAGCAAATCCATATTATGGAAGTTTTAATAAAGGTCGTCAAATGTCATTCGGTGTGTTGTGTTTATTGAAGGGGACCAGGACAAATGCAATATAGATATGAACCTTCACCATATTTGAACCACAACTCGATTTGAAGATTTCAAAACATCTGCAAAATATTTTGCCACTGTACAGCATCTGGAAAAGCAATATGGAAAAATTGCCTGGTGAACTACTGGCTGTAACCCTGCCTGTACCAAATTTAGATGGTCTGAAATGATAAAACTGCAAGATCATAGCAACCTGAAACAGACTGTATAATGTGGCCATTCTAAAACATGGTATACTGAATCTACTGATAACCTCTCATGTGTTGTTCTAAAAAATGACATACATTATCACATAGCCCAATAGTAGTGATGATTTATGGAAACAGAACATGAATGTTTCTTTTTTCTAGCTCTTGGAATTTTGAATCATGGAATTCTAAAACCTAATGCTTGAAGGCAGACAGCAGCATTATCTTCACATTGTTTTATTTATTTTATTTTACATTTGTTTACCGGGCTTTCAGTAGAGGCCCGGGGAGATAAGCTCCTAGGTAATGCAATGAATTTAACACAATTCTATCTACGGATATAGAAGACAAATACATCTATTTACAGTGCCAATTACAGGTTATCATAGTAAAAAAAAAAATAACAGTGTAGAATACAGTCATAACAAAGGATGCAGTTAAAATCCCAAATTTACAGTATAGAATACAGTCATAGCAAATGAAAGTAATATAGATTAGGAGTTCTAGAGATAGTTAGTAGAACTAGTTTTATAAGGAAGAAGTTTCTTTAGAAGAGTAGATGGGATGGGATGGGAAGATCAGAGTATTTAGTGACAATTGAGCTAGTCAGGTTTAGAGCATGGGCATAGCCAGTGAGTTTTGAGATGCACTTTCAGATTGTTTTTGAAACAGGAAAGTGAGGGAAGTGTGGAGAGTTTGTTTGGTAGGAGATTCAAGGCTTTTCCAACTATATTAGAAAACAGTGAGTCACCAGCCTTGTTGTTTGTTTTAGTAGTATGTGCTAGGAGTTTCTGAGAAGATCTTAAGGAATCTAGGTTTTTATAGGGAGTGATTAGTGTGGAAAGAATAGGTGTTTTGGAAGGTGTGTAAAGGGTTTTGTGAGCTATAGTTAGTTGATGGTATTTAATTAGATTTTGTAGTTCAAGCCATCCTAGCTGTTTTAAATTAAGGCAGTGATGGGTTCTAAATGGGTTACCTGTTGCAAATCTGGCGATGTTATTGTAGGACATTTCCAGTTTGCTGAGATTATTTTTAGATAGTTTAGTAAAAATAGGTGAGGCATATAGAAGAGGAGAGATTAGATGAGTGTGTGCTACTGTGGTTCGAGCTGAAGGTAGGAGAAATGATTTTATCCTATATAGAGAGCCTAACTTTTTGTTGACAGTTTTTATAGTATTGTTTATATGGATATCAAAGTTTAGATTATTGTCAATGGTGACATTGTAGTGACTTTGATGTAGAAAAATTAAATAGGTGGTACTGGTGGCTTTCCCCCTCAGTGATGGATATGGGAAACATAGAGTCCAACAAGAAATAATAGTAAAAAAAATGAAACTTCAAAATCATTCATATATTTTGTTTCAGGTTTCTATTATTTGGACTCACACAACATGGCACACAGTAGAAGAGCAATACATGGCTAAGTAATTGTAGATATTTATTGTAGAAGGTACTGATTTCCATTATTATTACAATGCAATATTATTGTTTGTCACCATAATATATCATCAAAGTCTAATACGAAAACACACAAGGCTGAAATGCAAGCACCTCTGGAACAATCTTCAAATGTTGAAATGGAAGGAACCACAAGTTGAGAAATATAAAAACACCAAGTATTTAATAATTCCAATAACAAAGAAACGGTTAGCGCTTTCATTTGAACAAGTTTCAAACTTCATCAGAAAAACTATTCTACATGCAGTCACCTTAAATACCATAACATTTACTTCTATTGGTTAAAAACAGTGTCAGTCATTATAATATACAGCTGAAAATAAAACTGTTACCTCATATAAACCAAAAACTGTTACCTCATATAAACCAAAAACTATCAACGTTACATTAAAAACAATTTAATACAACTAATATTCAAAAAGAATGTGTGTGTGTGTGTGTGTATATATATATATATATATATATATATATATATATATATATATATAGAGAGAGAGAGAGAGAGTTTGTATAAATTAATGTATACAACTATATATTGTTGCCAGTTATCAAACAACCTTATTTTTGTTGTTTTAAAACCTTTTTTCTTCCAAGTGCTTTTAGTTTCAATATGGCCGAGAGAGAAGTGTGATCACTGATGCCAGGCCAACTATCTGCTTGAAAGCAGATTTGCCATTTTAGCTCATTTATTTCCAACTGTAAACCCCAAGGCTTCTTTTCACCAATAGTGACTTGATCAATTACTACAAAGGAAAATTTATGGTTCACATTGTCAGAAATATGTTTGGCCAATGACAAAAGTCATGGAAATAGTCATAGAAGATCATGTGGTAACTTTGGATTTGTCCAAGCTCACAGTGAGAAATAGCCATAATCATTGATAGCAGCCAGAAAGTAAACTCGACAAAAGGATGCAGATGCAACAAGAGATGGATTCATTAAGCAGTGCACCCCCCTTATCTGGAATAAGCTGCCCTGCAGGTTAGAGATGGATTCATTAAGCAGTGCCTCCCCCTTATCTGGAATAAGCTGCCCCTGCAGGTTAAAGATGGATTCATTAAGCAGTGCATCCCCCTTATCTGGAATAAGCTACCCCTGCAGGTTAGAGATGCGTTCATTTAGCAGTGCATCCCCCTTATCTGGAATAAGCTGCCCCTGCAGGTTAGAGATGGATTCATTATGCAGTGCAGCAAT
This sequence comes from Protopterus annectens, assembly GCF_019279795.1. Lineage (NCBI taxonomy): Eukaryota > Metazoa > Chordata > Ceratodontiformes > Protopteridae > Protopterus > Protopterus annectens. The sequence continues at coordinate 256,109,805 of NC_056739.1, forward strand.
GCTTATCCTGGATATAAAGAAGATGCTATACAGCAAGTGGTGGAAGGGAAACTGGTAAAGGAGAAAACTGTTGGATTTCCTCTGAATAATTCTGTCAGTTAAACTCACCCTTATAACTTGATGCAGTTTATCTCTAGGGATTAGATGTCCTGTGTGTTTTACTTCATGGATAAGTGTACTGGGATGTCCTCTGAAGTTTGAGTTTTCCCACTCAGTCTTCTTAGAATGTCTAAAGACTAAGAAAAAAATATGAGGTGGAACACTTTTCATCCAATTTCCCTTAAGTCATTTTTAGTGGAAGTATAGAAAGGTAGTAAGAGGTGAGCTATGAATAGAGTTATTCAGAGAGACTGCAGAACAGAGAAAATCTTATTCACTGATAATAAGTTTTCCCTATAGTCTGCACTGTATAAAGACACTGGAGATCTGCAGTCTGTCTTAGAATCCTTTCTGGACTCGTAGGACAACATGTGGTGTTTCACTAACAAGTGGTAAATTCAGGGAAGGAGCATGTCTGTTATAGCATCATCAGTCTGATTTTCATACCAGGGATATTAATGGAAGCTTTATTTTGGGTTAGCTGGTGTAATTCCAGAATACCAATAGAGTTTCTGATCACTAATAATATTACATTAATGGAGCAGAGGCCTTGCCATTCAGGCATGATTCATCAGCATGGCTCTCTTGTCCCACAAGTGGACAGTAGGAATTCAATAAAAGTAATATGTTTAACTTCACTTTTAATTAGCTACACTAAGTGAAATCCAAAGGACAGATTCACCCAGATGTCAAATTTTTCTTACTAGAAAGTGCTTTTAGTGTAACCAAAAGAGTGCCACACACACACACACACACACACACACACACACACACACACATATGATACGTGATGTTTTCTGCCTGGAATTGCTTCTGTGGCTTCTCTTTATATCGGTTTGATTTATTCTAAAATGTCACTTTAGTTCCTTCTAGCATTTATAAAATCATCCAAATCTCCCTATTAGTAGAGTGAGATAGTGACATGCTAATGGCAGGAGGGCTGTATACTGAAAGGCATAATAATGTGGTGAGACTGTTGCACTGGGGATTGTGCAAACATTATGGTACTGAAGTGGCTGAAAAGCACTGGAAACATGAGCCACAAAGCATCATAGAAAATGAAGTCTACATCACATGGGATCATCCATTACCAGCAGTTCAAAAGCCAGATGCTAGAAAACCTGGTATAGTGGTCCATGAAAAGAAGACAAAAGCAGCATTGTTCATTGAAATTGCCACACCCAGTGACTACAGTATCTTGCATACAGAGAGAGCCAAAGTCATAAAATATCAGGATTTGCAGGCAGAAATGAGAGCAATGTGGAAAAAAGATAACCAGACAATTCCAATAGTAGTAGGAACAACGGATCTTATAAAAAAGAATCTACAGTCATATTTAGATATGTTACCAATACATGTAACTTCATACGAATTGCTGAAGGAGTCATTACTGGACACATTGCGGGTGCTGCAAACAGCACTTCTGGCTGACATCAAGGATTGAAACAATACTAATTTCATAAACTTTAAACACACTTTGACTAAGGAATGGGGTCCATTCCTATCATTGTATTACAAACCCAAAAGGTATGAGTAATTAAAAAAGTAGAGTGGGATAGTTAACACTGTAGTCTCTTATGACCTTGAGAAACCAAATTAGTTTGACAGTGTGAGATCAATAACAAATATGTTGCAGTTACAAATAAGCATCTTTATACATCATTTTTAAAATGTAGCTAGAAATTACATTTCTGAGTCTGAAGAAAAGTGCTGTACTCTGCTTTCATGTCTAACATTCAAATGCTCCATAGAATGTGATGGAATGTCATCCTCAGTGGAACAGCGGGAAAAGCCTTGTCTGCAGACCAGGTGACTCAAGTCCATTTAGTAGGCTTGATGCCTTCTAAAGATGCCATGGGGAAGGAGAGGAGTGATGCAAGTTTACTATCTCAACTGTCGGAGTGGACAGAGGTGGGAACACATTCCCAGGATGATTGAATGCTAAGTGAAGACAAAATACTCCATTGGGGTTCTGGCTTAATGAGTAGCTGGGCTGTTCTAAGGGATTACAATAATTCAGGATGTGACATACCCATGTTAATGGCTCTTATATGCCAAACCCTGAACATGTTACTGGGCATATGCTGTGGGGTTAGTCATATATGAAGAAGAAAAATAAAACAACCTCTGATAGCTACTTAATATTGAATCCTTTCATTCAGCTATGGGCAATGAATGGGTCAGCTGAACAAGAGAGATGGTCTGATGTTCAGACAGCAGAGGCTAAAAGCTCAAAAATAAATAAATCTGGTTGCTAAAAATGAAATGTAATGTAACAAATGCTAGCTGACAAAAATCCAAGGACATCATCAAAAAGCTAAACTGACTTACATGTCAGAGGCATTAAAGACATAGGGAATCAAAGATTTACCACAGTGATACAGTCAAAGTTCTCATAGCAGTGCCTGCTATCTCACTATAAAACTATACCAGGCAACAAAAAGATTCTTGAAGTGATACAAAGTTCTCAATGCAGTGCCTGCTATCTCACTATAAAACTATACCAGGCAACAAAAAGAATCTTGAAGTGATACAGTCAAAGTTCTCAAAGCAGTGCCTGCTATCTCACTATAAAACTATACCAGGCAACAAAAAGAATCTTGAAGTGATACAAAGTTCTCAAAGCAGTGCCTGCTATCTCACTATAAAACTATACCGGGCAACAAAAAGAATCTTGAAGTGATACAGTCAAAGTTCTCAAAGCAGTGCCTGCTATCTCACTATAAAACTATACTGGGCAACAAAAAGATTCTTGAAGTGATACAAAGTTCTCAATACAGTGCCTGCTATCTCACTATAAAACTATACCAGGCAACAAAAAGAATCTTGAAGTGATACAGTCAAAGTTCTCAATGCAATGCATGCTATCTCACTATAAAACTATACCAGGCAACAAAAAGAATCTTGAAGTGATACAGTCAAAGTTCTCAAAGCAGTGCCTGCTATCTCACTATAAAACTATACCAGGCAACAAAAAGAATCTTGAAGTGATACAAAGTTCTCAAAGCAGTGCCTGCTATCTCACTATAAAACTATACCAGGCAACAAAAAGAATCTTGAAGTGATACAGTCAAAGTTCTCAAAGCAGTGCCTGCTATCTCACTATAAAACTATACTGGGCAACAAAAAGATTCTTGAAGTGATACAAAGTTCTCAATACAGTGCCTGCTATCTCACTATAAAACAACACCAGGCAACAAAAAGAATCTTTACAGCAAAAGGAAATTTCATCAGTATGGCAACCTCCAGTAGGCTACTTGGGGTATAATAAAGTATAAAATAAAAACAATCACATAGATGGATACAGGGACAGTATTACTGCAAAAAATATCTGGATGTGCTGAACAATTTGAATCGATAGAGTATGTGGTATTCAGGTCAACTGCTTCCTAAGGGAAAAAAATAACAGACACTCTTCTCAGCATACCTGTATTGGCTAGATATGGATATTATGAGGTATTTATTCATTGATGGCATCACAGGTAGGGCAGTGGGTACAAGGATTTATGGCGAATCATCTAAACCACTTTCATCTTAGTTATAACTACTGAAAAAAAATATGCGGTGATGAAAATTTTCAACTACAGCAGTACGATAGGTGCTTGGCACCTGTTGTAGCTTCTTTGGGAGAATGGAGGACTGATATTCTTCTTCAGCTAACCTTACTTTGGGAAGAGGTGGGGGGGTTGCATACCTGGGTGCTAATTTTCATTGTGAAGTCAGTGAAGATCAGAGATCATATGGAAATGTTGGGTTCAAGGCAGGCATGGCAGTCTTGAGAGATTATGTTATGATAGATGTCAGTCTGGCATGCCCACTGCATGTAAAGCTCTGGAGTGATATAGGAAATGTGCAGTGAGATTGAGGACCAAAAGCACAAAACCCTGACCATCAGTTAGATGGTGGCTCTCTTCACCTCTGTCTTTTTTGCCGCTGGGAGGTTCTCACCTCCTCGACTTTATGAAGCAGGCAGGGGGAGGATACCCTGATAACATGTGATAGAGTGCTGGAAAATTACCAAACAATAAAATGCAAGAAAGTGAAAATGAATTTACTGTTTTGAGAAAAGTACAGTGATACTACATAGCAGAGTGTTTGAGAGAATGTTTTCCAAAGCTGAACTATTTGGTAAGAATCCTACCAGCTCCTATTTATATACTTTGGGATGCTAAACAAATCAGTTGAGGGTCTGAACTCTGAAGCACTACAGTTTCCATTCAATTTCCCCAATAAAGCAGCCTAGTAATGAAAAAAAAGGAAGTAAATAATATCGACAGAATTATGGGATGTACAGCTGGAGGGGAGAAGTGTAGAAATGCTCTCACAATGAGCCCCAGTAAAGGTACTCATGGCATTCTATGTCACGTTATGGCAGAAATACAGACAAAATAAAATCAGTATCATAGGAAGCATGCAATGAAGAATTAAAAATTAGCAGTTATAGTGGCATACAGGGATAAAGCCTTGGCTAGAGTCCATTTGACCAGGGTTTGATTAGTGGTTTAGATACATAATGGAGTATCAGAGAGGGGCCACTATCCCCATCCCACGTGGAAGAGTATTTGTTAATGGTGCTCACTTAGAAGAGGCATGATCCAGAGAGGGGTCCTGCCCTTGGACATAATCAGTGAGTGCAGGATGTGGGGCAGGGAGTAGGTAGGGCATATAATGAGCCCCTCAGATGAATGCAAAGATGTCCAATCTCAGTGGACACCCTTAGGATCCACAACTGACTCAGGCAATATCAGAGTAACTCTGGGGAATAGGAGATAAACTGGTACATCTGCCATAGAAGTGGGGCACTGGAGAACTAGAACAGTTAGATGATGTCCCAAGTGGGACCAAAAAGAAGAAGAAGAATTAATAAATTGAGTGTGGTAGGCAAACAGGGATGAATTTTGACATTTTACAACATATGCATGAAGTCACATAAAAGAAAATGTAGGTAATGCAATGGATCCAATGTCCACAGGATAGTTTTTGTAGTAGAATTTAAGTAAAAGAGTAGAAGGAAAAAAAGGTTGTGATGGCAGATGAAAAAAAATCTTACAGGGACATGTATCAGGACTGACTTGTTTAAAACAGTATTTTATGGAATGGTACTGATGCTGATGAAGTCCAACAAGAAAGTGTAAAGTGCTGGTCAGCAAATGGGTCATGGGTTACTATGGACAGGAGGAGTATGGAATAACTGCATAGGCAGTTGCTATAGAACAGGCCCACATTCAGGAGACTGTGACTTTTCTCTAAAACATATTTGTTTTCTATATACACTTATATACCTCTTTTCATTTCCAAATCGAAGAGTCAGCTTTTAAAAGTGCTGACACCCTGCATTACTGTTATAGCAGTGCTCATTAATAGGAGAGGAAACAACAGTTTCAATGGTTTCATATCATGAACAAAATGAACTGAGACTAACATCCTTACCTGAGGATATTTAAATAGTCCTAATAAAATATTTATAACGCTCAAAGTTTTTGTTACTCCTAAAACAGCTGCAGCAGAAGGAAACCCACAGCACCGATAGTTCAGCTGTGCATTCAAACACCCTGATGTTAGTCCTATCATGTTTTTTAATGGTTTTTGTGCTGTGTTACATGAATCATAAATAGCAAACCCCAAGGTTAGATTTGGTAGAATGTTCTGATTTTGATTTATTTCAGTAATAGCAAAAAGTATTGCTTGTACTCTTTGATAAACATGCATTTGAAATCTGAAATAAAAAAGAAGAAAATATATGTTTCAGTCATACGGATATATACAACACTGTGGCTGATAGTTGACCTGTATAGGTTATACCATGCCAAGTTTATCCATTGTTAAAAATGGTTGTACACAAATAACACAGACAAATACATACCACAGCAATAGAGTAGGCTAAAGCTGCATTTACTTCAGTAGCTGTAGATTTCATATTTTACGCTAATGCCCCATTAAATCTATTAACAAGCACTTCATTGCAGTCATTTTCAAACAGGTAGTATAATCTGACATAATATTTTTCATCTTGCATCACTTCAATTTATTGACTAAAAGTTTAGTCACTTACAAGTACCAGTTTTTGTGTTGACAATAAAAATGTACTTTTTGACTTCCTATGATGTTAACAAGGTAGTGACAATTCAGTGGCAGCACTCCAGTTGAGAGGTTACTAAATTAAATTTATATCATGTTGATGCCTGTATTTTACCAAAAAAATATTGACTTATGTTTCAAGAGCACTGAAATTGCAGTACTAAAGACATAAGTTAAAAAAAAAACAAAGATGCTTTATCCAGAAGACCTTCCATGCAGGCCAACATGGATAAAGGCCTTATTGTCAACATCTGACATGACTTACTGGAGCATTAAGCAGCTGGTCATGTTAATATACTGAGAACAATAGTATTTTAGGGTTAACAGCAATCAGTCAGCATAATAACCATGATAAATAAATAGAAAAATAACAACATAAACGAAGGCACACAACCAAAGGAGCAATAACCCTGTTGTCAAAGTCTGTATAGGTAATAAATCCACGGAATACAGGGTTTAGTTGCGGAAACACTATAACGCTATTGTACTTGAAGTAGTAAAAACATAACACTCCTTCCACATCCAACGATGTTCTCAATGATATACAAAAGAACAAGACAAACGTAGATAAAACGAACTTATTTAATACATGTAACGTGAGCGCTTTCACCCAAATGGCTTCTTCAGACGTTTAATACAAATGAGAAAAGAGGTTGCATTTATATAACCAGTCTATAATCCTATTGGATGTCATCACTACGTAAATTAAATTAAAACAGCCATGCTCTAATATAACAAGTATAATAGATAGCACGCAATACAATATAAAATTCTATTCATTGTGTAAAAATGAGTAAAAACATATATTAAAAACATCATTAATAACTGACAACACTTCCATTGCATATAACAGTAAACTAAACAACGCATATATGTGTGTAAATGGTACTGAATGTAACAATGTATGACAAATGACTACAATATGGAACAAATGAAATTACCAAGTACAGCAGTAGTTATATAAAATGTGAAAATATGTATGTGTAATAAATTATTTCCTCGGTCTAAGACACTTCCTATTTTTTAATATAGGTTTTATATTAACTTTGTCATTAAGACCAGGGTGGCGATCTGCCTTACACCTAATTATCCATCAGAATTCACATTCTAACGTGTGGTTAATAAGGTCACCACCCCTAATACTTTCATGTACTTTCTGTATCACTAGGAATGAAAAACTATGCTCAGGGCCAGATTGTTTAACATGTCACAAGGCATTTGTATCAGATCCAATTCTAATATAATACAAATGTTCTCTGATCCTTTCTCTGAGCATTCTATTAGTTTTGCCTATATAGTATGCATTACAGGCTTGACACCTAGCCAAATATATAACATTCCTAGTCAGACAATTTGTTCCTGTATTAAAAGTGTACACAAAACTATTGTGTGGATTAACAAAAATCATAGAGAGGTCAATCGCATCACATTGCTTACACTTACCACAAGGTTTTGTATTATATTCTACACTTCTAGGTTCAACCTGTGTAGCAAAGATGTTTCTATAACATAACATGTTCCTAAGGTTTGGTTTATTCTTAAAAACAACCTTCGGTCCATCACCTACCACTGTGCTCAACTCAGGATCTAGCTTCAATATATGCCAATGTTTGTCAAAAAACCTCCTAAAATAAGAAGCATCTCCAGTGTAAAACATAGGCGCTCTCAATGTTGGAAATGTGTCCTTCACTATAACATTGTTCCCTACAGAAGCTTCAGAGAAATAAGGTCTAGCAGAGGAAGTTCTGAGTCCATCAACTTCACTGATTTTCATATCTAACGCTTCGACAGAATAACCCCTCCCCAAAAACATGTCCCTTAAATTATTCAATTCTTCTCGGTAACCTAAATCACTGGGGTTCAACCTTGAGGCCCTCATTAATTGACCTTTCAACACATTGTCAAAGACGTATCTAGGATGCATACTCTGACGATGAAGGAGGGTGTTCTTGTAACAAGATTTCCTATGTACACATGTGTTCAAAAGGCCATTCCCAAGCCTATATATGCGAACATCCAAAAAATTAATGGAGTCAGATGAATAACATAATGTGAATTTCAAAAAGGTAGTGGAACTATTGATCTTTTCAACAAAAGTAACAAGGTCAGATGAGGTACCATGCCAAATGAAGAAAAGATCATCCACAAATCTCTTATAACAACCAACATGATCATTAAATTCACTAGTGCAAAACAAAAATTCCCTCTCCCAATGAGCCATCACCATGTTGGCGTAGCTATTGGCACACGGGGTGCCCATAGCCACGCCATCATTCTGAATGTAGAAGGCATCACCAAACACAAAAACATTCTTCTGTAAAATGGTCTCCATAAAGAGACAAAGCAAGTCTATCTTCTCCTCTGACAACGTGGAATGATCTTGCAAAAAGTACTTCATATACTTAACCCCTACCTCATTAGGGATCACTGTAAAAAGACTCACCACATCAAGGGTGACTAATAAATAGTCACTAGAGTCAGATATCTCTCTCAAGTATGTATATAATTCCAATAGAAATTGCTTGCTGTCTCTCAAAATATGGGGGACATCATTAATCAATGGTCGTGTGAAATATTCTATATACACTGACAATGGTTCCGTCAGCCAGCCTTGACCAGCCACTATTGGTCTCATAGGTGGTTTAATGAGTGACTTATGGACCTTGGGGAGGCCTTGAATCACAGGTATCCTTGGGTTACTAACCTTTAAATACTCAAATAGGTCCTTCGTTATCAAATTAGATGCAATCAAGTCATCAAGCATAAAGTACACTTCAAAGACCATATCAGTTATCTTCACCATGTCTATCTTTCGATAGAATGCCACATCACCTAGCAATTCTTTCATTGTGTCTATGTACATACTAGTGTCCATAATGACTATGGACCCGCCCTTATCGGCTGGTCTAATAGCTATGCTAGTATCCGCTACCAAGGTGTCTAGGGCTCGTTTCTGTCTAAAGCTTAAGTTAAACCGTGTCTTAGGTTTGTTGTTATTCTCAAAGTATGCATAAACATCATTCTCAACCAATCTAGAAAATACATCTAGTAAAGGGTGTATCTGTGGAATGTACAGGCTATTGCTACGAAACTTCATTGCACCTTGTACATCATTACTTTGTCCAAAATCAAGTTTCAACTGTATATTCCTAATATATGCTTTCATATCAATAATAGAATCCGCCAAGTCTGCATTCCTAGTGGGAACAAAACTGAGGCCTTTATTCAAAACTTGTAATTCATATGTCGTGAGGGATCTATTAGATATATTAATAACTAGCGTGTTACTGTTCTCTCCCACATTTTCTTGATCGTTGGGCCATAGGTCTCGTTGCCAGAGCCCTTCCTCTTCTGGCGGCCCCTGCTCATGGACCTGTTCCTCCCTGTCCGTTGTTGCTGGGCTATAGGGAAAGGGGTATAAGTGTTCTGTCCAGTTGAATTGGAAAGGTGAGTCTCACCTATGTGTGTCTTTCTCCTCACCACCATCTCTACACTGGAGTCACTTCTAACATCAGGATTGTCACTACTATGAGCTCTATTGCTCATATTAATGTTACTACCCACTTGCATGTGTGTTTGTTCTTGTACAATCTTAGGTGTAGGACATCCCCTCTTACCACAGCCATTCTCAACATTCAGGCGTTCCCCTTCATTACAAGCATCATTGTTCACAACACATATTCCATCAGATATATCATCTACAATGTTAATAGCCTTTTTATTATGTCCAAGTTCATCAACAGTCACATTTGAAGTTCTGTCACGTCTAGTAACGGAACTAGAAAGTTCCATTCTTTCCCTGTTGTCCTGGAATCTCGGCCAGGTGAAGACATTATTGTTTTTAAAGTCAGTTGCATCCCTCATTATTTTGGTCTTCTTCTGCTCTAATATACGTTTTTCAAACAAAGAAACGTTATCGAGCAACCTGTCGAGTCTATTATCAACTTGGGAATTAGCATATCTCAATCTAATGTTATCATGCTTCTCATTCACGGATTTCCGAAGTAAATTCTCCTCAGTGGAGTGAAAGTCATTTAATAAGCGCATATAGTTGAAACTCAACTCAAGGTTGAGTTTCTGCCATTTAAAAAGTAATTCTGGGTGTGCATTACCTGAAGTAGGCATCTTAAGTATGCGTAGTCCCCGGGGAACAATCTGCTTCGCCAAGCATACCTCGAAATGCTGGCGCTGCAATTGTAGCTTCTTCAATTTCATAAAGTCAGCTTCTAAACGACCCAGGTCTTCAGTTAGATTAGCATTGCTGTTTATATCTCCATGCGGATCCAAAAGTGGTTCATATGCCATCAACTGGTTCTCGATACCTGAAACACAGTTCCTGAAACGTTCACCCTTCCGGTCCAAGATGTCAGCGTTCACCGGAACATAAGGCAACTCAATATTTCCATTCTCAGTTTCCGCCATCCTCCTAGGTTCGGGCGCCAAATTCAAATGAAAAATAACAACATAAACGAAGGCACACAACCAAAGGAGCAATAACCCTGTTGTCAAAGTCTGTATAGGTAATAAATCCACGGAATACAGGGTTTAGAAACACTATAACGCTATTGTACTTGAAGTAGTAAAAACATAACACTCCTTCCACATCCAACGATGTTCTCAATGATATACAAAAGAACAAGACAAACGTAGATAAAACGAACTTATTTAATACATGTAACGTGAGCGCTTTCACCCAAATGGCTTCTTCAGACGTTTAATACAAATGAGAAAAGAGGTTGCATTTATATAACCAGTCTATAATCCTATTGGATGTCATCACTACGTGAATTTAATTAAAACAGCCATGCTCTAATATAACAAGTATAATAGATAGCACGCAATACAATATAAAATTCTATTCATTGTGTAAAAATGAGTAAAAACATATATTAAAAACATCATTAATAACTGACAACACTTCCATTGCATATAACAGTAAACTAAACAACGCATATATGTGTGTAAATGGTACTGAATGTAACAATGTATGACAAATGACTACAATATGGAACAAATGAAATTACCAAGTACAGCAGTAGTTATATAAAATGTGAAAATATGTATGTGTAATAAATTATTTCCTCGGTCTAAGACACTTCCTATTTTTTAATATAGGTTTTATATTAACTTTGTCATTAAGACCAGGGTGGCGATCTGCCTTACACCTAATTATCCATCGCAATTCACATTCTAACGTGTGGTTAATAAGGTCACCACCCCTAATACTTTCATGTACTTTCTGTATCACTAGGAATAAAAAACTATGCTCAGGGCCAGATTGTTTAACATGTCTGGCCAACGCATTAGTATCAGATCCAATTCTAATATAATACAAATGTTCTCTGATCCTTTCTCTGAGCATTCTATTAGTTTTGCCTATATAGTATGCATTACAGGCTTGACACCTAGCCAAATATATAACATTCCTAGTCAGACAATTTGTTCCTGTATTAAAAGTGTACACAAAACTATTGTGTGGATTAACAAAAATCATAGAGAGGTCAATCGCATCACATTGCTTACACTTACCACAAGGTTTTGTATTATATTCTACACTTCTAGGTTCAACCTGTGTAGCAAAGATGTTTCTATAACATAACATGTTCCTAAGGTTTGGTTTATTCTTAAAAACAACCTTCGGTCCATCACCTACCACTGTGCTCAACTCAGGATCTAGCTTCAATATATGCCAATGTTTGTCAAAAAACCTCCTAAAATAAGAAGCATCTCCAGTGTAAAACATAGGCGCTCTCAATGTTGGAAATGTGTCCTTCACTATAACATTGTTCCTTACAGAAGCTTCAGAGAAATAAGGTCTAGCAGAGGAAGTTCTGAGTCCATCAACTTCACTGATTTTCATATCTAACGCTTCGACAGAATAACCCCTCCCCAAAAACATGTCCCTTAAATTTTTTACTCATTTTTACACAATGAATAGAATTTTATATTGTATTGCGTGCTATCTATTATACTTGTTATATTAGAGCATGGCTGTTTTAATTTAATTTACGTAGTGATGACATCCAATAGGATTATAGACTGGTTATATAAATGCAACCTCTTTTCTCATTTGTATTAAACGTCTGAAGAAGCCATTTGGGTGAAAGCGCTCACGTTACATGTATTAAATAAGTTCGTTTTATCTACGTTTGTCTTGTTCTTTTGTATATCATTGAGAACATCGTTGGATGTGGAAGGAGTGTTATGTTTTTACTACTTCAAGTACAATAGCGTTATAGTGTTTCCGCAACTAAACCCTGTATTCCGTGGATTTATTACTATTAATGATAAATAAATAGATTCACTAGATTTCAACAGAAATTTAATTCTTAGGCACCATCTATTAAATGTTGAAGTAAAGAAAATTCTCTTCATATACTGCTACTACATTTTCAACACCAGCCAGAACATGGCTGATGTGATGGGGAAACCCATTATTGTACATAAAAAGGGTAGAAACATGAAAAATATATTTGACAGAGTTTACATTCCACATTCTACAACCAAAAATGTTATGAAAGAATGCAGACATTGTAACCAGTGTTCCTATATTTTTGAACATGAAATTGTTTTTAAAGGCACCCCCAGACTAAGATTTACTTGGCTGTTGGCATCAATTGCTAAACTAAAGAGGTGGTATATATGTCTCTTTGCGAGCCTTGTAATGCATTTTATGTGGGAAAGACAGGGTTTTCAACAAACATGTTTATGAGCACAGTTATGAGATCAAGAAGAAGCACTTGAACAATGCTTTGTATAAGCATACTGTCTGTCTGTCCCTCTCACAAGAGGCTTTCATTTGGTATACAGGAAAAACTGGAACTAAATCCCGGGGGGGGGGGGCCCTGTGAGATCATCTTGGAGTCCAGGCAATTATATTGGAAGCTTAGATTAAATGCACAAGACCACTCCAGTTTTAATGGCAACATTAGTATATTCAGTGTTCTTAGGTTGTAGTCTATTAATTTGTAATGATGTTTTAGACAACTATCCATATTCAAAAGGTTTTAAATTTAATCAACATTTATATATTTTAATATATTTATATATTTTTACATTTTATAGTACATTTCTTGATTTCTATACCAATATTTATTTATTTTTTACACAACAAAATCTATTACATTTATATCCAAGTGTTTTATATATACATGTATATATTTAAATACATTCTACATCTTCACTGTATATAATGTATTGTCCTGTAACATTTTCAGTATTTTTTTTCTCTAGTAGCGTTTTCACAGAAACATAAAAAGTCAACGCTACTCACACCAGAACTCGTGCATATAGAACAACTCAAAAAAAACGCTACTCACACCAGAACTCGTGCATATAGAACAACTCAAAAAAAATTTCCAATTCAATGAAGATGAAACAATGCTTTAAAAATAAAGCATACAAAGTATGTATATATGCTCAGGCAGTTTTCACTTCACCAGCAATATAAATCAGCGATATAGTCCAGCACAAGCAAATCCTTGCAATTCGGCAGTATTCACTTCACCAACATAAACATCCAACAGTATGATTCAAAGATTAAAATCCAAATAACGTAGATGTGAGCACGACTATATTATAGAAAACTATTTTTATTATAAAACGTGCATGCGGCTAGCGCTTTCACCTGTAGGCTTCATCAGGCCATAGACATTTAAAAACAATGTGTTTCTTATATAACACTTATGATGTTATTTCCTTTCACTAGACATTTAAAACGTTTTACATATATTCATTCAAACGTTCTTGACATCATTTCCTTTTACTAATCAAAGTTACATAAATCTGTAAATCAGATGAAGCACAGTTGAATAATTTTATTCAGCAGATTAATTCGCTAACACATTATTTAAAATTTACTATGGTAGCCTCTTTAAGACAAGTGCCTTATTTGGATGTCTATATTCAAAAAATCGTTAATGGCTACCTGAATACAGGAGTATATAGAACAGCATGCCATAGGAGTTCGTATTTACACAGATCTAGCATGCATCCACATTATACCTTTAGAAATGTGGTCAAAGGCCAGGCCATGAGGGTTTCTAGATTGAATCCCACCCAATATGGTTATATTAGTGAAATAGCTGATCTTAAGGAACAACTTGTAGGGAGGTCTTACAATATTAGCGAAATAGATAACTGCCTAATAGAACTTGAACAACATAGAAGAAATCGTGCTTATCCATATTTTGCTGACCAGAATGCTAAGCAAAATATAAATACTAAAAACAGTTATACAAATCAAAGAGTATCACCAGTTATATATTATACGCAGGAAACAGGAGAGATCAAAACAGCTTATTTGAAATACTGGGATTTACTACAGGTGAACCCGGATATCTTAAAAATCGTAGGGGATGTACCCCATTTTGCTTACAAAAATAAGCCAAATTTATATAGGATTTTATGTGGTCCCAATAGAATTGATAAGAAACTTGACCGTAGCCATTACACCGCAAGTACTAGACCTTGCGGAAAATGTAATTTCTGCTGTCATATAGATCAATCAGCAAGTTTCATTCATCCAGTAACACAGAAATTATTTAAATTTAACTGTGTAGCCAACTGTGAGACCTCTCATGTTGTTTACCTGGCTGTCTGCCAACTATGTTCATCATTTTACGTTGGCAAAACGGACAGACCCCTTAGAGAGAGAATTAGGGAGCACTTATATAATATCAGGATATGTTCAGAAAATAATGCCCTATCCAAACATGTGGAGAATAGTTCAGCACAGCACCATTTTAAATTTATGGTTATTTGTGTTAATTATCCCACCCTTAGAAGGGGACCTATACGCAATATCACTGAGCAACGTGAGACAGAATGGATTATTAGACTTAGAGCGGATCATCCACCTGGACTTAATGATCGAGTTCCCATCAGACCAGTACTTAAAGCTAGACCTATAAAAATTAAAGTCTAACTCTGTATTAGATGTTTATTATTCTATGTAGTAATTTTATTACCCACTCATTTATTGTTGGGTATTACATTTAATATTACTATATAGAGATCTTTACTTGCCTTAAGAATTATTGTTATATTTATTGATTATATTATCTATACACATATATATATATACATTTTTAAATACATCTTATATAGTATGTTATATATCTTTTGTTACATTTATATATATTATATATACATATATATATATTTTTATATTATATTATATTTATATTATATTATATCACAGTTGGAATTTTAGTATATAGCATTTTGCTTCATACACATTTTCCTTCTGACATAAGTTGTATTAGCAAGCACTTTTTATTTATGTTCATTTTTAATCTTATTTTTATAGAAATTGTTTACATTATAAAGTAGATAATGTTATTTGAGACATGACAAGATGTGTTTGATCATATATAGACATTTTTAGAATGTAGTAAGGTTGAATTCTAGTATATGCGTCAATATTGCGCTTATCTTAGAAAGAATAGTTTAGTTTATTTGTATAAACTAGATTATATTTATGTATATTCGCTCGTATGCAGATGTTTAGTATTTTATAATTTTATTACCTAGATGATAGTATGCTTTAGTAATGATTTATATATTAGGTACATATATCGCTTTATTAAGTAGATTTATGTAACTTTGATTAGTAAAAGGAAATTATGTCAAGAACGTTTGAATGAATATATGTAAAGCGTTTTAAATCTCTAGTGAAAGGAAATGACGTCATAAGTGTTTAAAGTATTTAAGAAACACATTGTTTTTAAATGTCTATGGCCTGATGAAGCCTACGGGTGAAAGCACTAGCCTCATGCATGTTTTATAATAAAAATAGTTTTCTATAATATACTCGTGCTCACATCTACGTTATTTGGATTTTAATCTTTGAATCATACTGTTGGATATTTATGTTGGTGAAGTGAATACTGCCGAATTGCAAGGATTTGCTTGTGCTGGACTATATCGCTGATTTATATTGCTGGTGAAGTGAAAACTGCCTGAGCATATATATATATATATATATATATATATATATATATATATATGCTTTATTTTTAAAGCATTGTTTCATCTTCCTTGAATTGGAAATTTTTTTTGAGTTGTTCTATACGCACAAGTTCTGGTGTGAGTAGCGTTGACTTTTTATGTTTCTGTGAAAACGCTACCAACGCAATTTGAATTTGGCGCCATTTATTTGTTCTGCCTCATACTTCCCTTATTGCTATTATTTACTTGACCTTGTGTGGGGAGTTATCTAAGCAGCCAACATATATATATTACTCATTTTTATTCTCTGTTGATATATTCATTGTGAGTTGTGTGAATATTGATATGTTTGCCTCTTTAAGTATTAACATTTGTTTGTGACGTTGAGACTGGGCTTTTTTAAAGGAAGCAGTTTGTCTGACATGCTTGCTGAATGTGTGCATGTGTCTGTCTGAGGAGCGCATAACATCCTAATAACTGCTTGTTTCATAATTGTATCGGTCCTCACTTCATCAGTATATTAAAATGTCACAATCTATTTACTTTCAGCTGATATATCATTTCAAGGCACCATTGAGATGATCCCGAAAAATGCCATTCTTTGCACTCCCTATCATATTGCACTAAAATACAGAACCATAACCCACAATATTTTTACCCTTAAAACAGCATATTATTTTGAAAGCAGTAATTGGAACATTACTTACGTTTCACAAGAGAGACTAACCGGGTGCTCCTTGAATGAGATTTCTGGGACTGTGTTTGCAACTTGTACTGGAAAAATCCCTCCAATAATAATTGTACCTGATGATATGTATCCT
Source organism: Protopterus annectens (assembly GCF_019279795.1). NCBI lineage: Eukaryota > Metazoa > Chordata > Ceratodontiformes > Protopteridae > Protopterus > Protopterus annectens. Next base: position 256,126,754 of record NC_056739.1, read on the forward strand.
TTGCCATCCAGATTTGGAAGCTGACATCCAAGCTTTGACATCTTATATGTGCTTGCAATACATGTCAAACAGAAGGTAAAAATATATATAATCATGCTAACTGTAGAAGCTGCTGTTTTGTAAAAATGTTTTTAACTAATGATCTCTTGAAAGCAGAGCAAAGGTAAAGTTATTATTATTATTATACGACTTCATCAAAATTCCGCAAGCCTTTCCCATTCTGTACCTGAAAACAGTACTTATCACATTAGAAAAAGAAACATATCTCCACATCAGGACTTATCAAGTAACATTATAACCATTACAATCAGCTTGTGAGACTTGTGCTTAAGTTACTAGAAGAAGACTTTAATAAAACTCATATTGTCTTGGGTACCAGTAGTTTATTTGCTTAGCTATTGTCAAGACAATTTAACTTACAAGGCATGGAGGTAGCAGTGTGCTACATAAACACATGAAGTAGCATTTTCCAATCCTCTTAACATACCATAGTACAATGGAATTTTTATAATTTTATGTAAATCTATCAGTAAAATCGAATTTTAGACCTGTTGTAATTCACCTTATGCAGCCTAGTAAACAATTTTAATACCTTAAAACTATATATTTTTTCTGGTAAAATACCTAATTCATGTAACCTCTCACCATAATTTATTGGAGGCATAAGATGGAAGACAAATTCCGTCATTTGTATTTACTTTAAAATAATTTGAGTAATGGTTTATTAATAAATATTAATACACTATTTGGATTCTCATCCATTTTTATAACTGCTGTGCACATGTACAAGTATGCAATATGCTTTCAGGCCAAGAGCGTTTTTTCACACTTCTTTTGTGCTACCCCTAGCTGATCAGCAGCTTCTTCCATGTTCTCTCCTTGTGCAAGAGTCAATCAGACCCACCTAGTCATCTTTCAGACCAATCTCAGCCCATCCATGGTCTGTCTTGTGTCCTTAAAACCTGAAACAGTATTACACTGCTGCCAGGGAGAATTTTCTCCTAAACACCTGCCCATCCTGCAAGCACATAGTAATGGTTTGAGGGAAGGCATGTGATGGTTGCTGAGCATAATGTGGTCCCCAATTCCACAAGAAGCTTACGTCAGCAGGATGCTGCCCCAATCCTCAGGTATCACACTTCATTTCATTTAACTGGTTCTTTGTATAATAAAACTATTGAAAGAAGTGAAAAAAAAAAGTAGAACTACATCGTAAGTGTCACAGGAAGAAATTTCTACATCTGTAAACTAGTAAAACATTAAAGGAGAAATGCAATATCAAAGCATATTTATGACTTATTGAGTTGTATCAAGAAAGTAAATATGAAACGGTCTAAGAAATAGATTCAGTATTACAAAAAAAATGCAAAATGTATAACAGTACAGTAATACAACATATTGATCTGGTACAATCAACTAATATCATCTCTGTTAATACATTTAAAATTTAATCAATATATGCAATGTACTTGTTCTAATTTTTCTGTTTCTGTCCCAAATATTTGAACTTTTCAGTAACAGAGACGTAAATAAATACTTTAAAGCATTGTTTTCTGCAGAAAACTGTATTGCAAAATGAAGCTTCAAGTAAAGAATTTCTAGCACATACATACCGTCTACATATGTTACCTTGGTATATGGAATTACATTATTACAAGTTTCCTGTAAATGATCCCCCATTCATTGATTCAGAGTTGTAAAACACATGGCAGACAATGAAATGCTACCAGGATATATCCAGATGTATAATTTATTGAAATTTCTTAACTCTATTATGCATCCTTAAGGACAGCAAATCATTTAAGCTACATTGCTTAATGCAAAATGACTATACCCTGCAGAACAAATAATCTTAGGTAAAGGTGATTATGCAAAATGCAGTCTCAATTAATGTCATTACTTTTAGAAAACTCACTGTGAAAACAAGTCTTCCAATAAACAAATTCAATATAGAAAATTTTAGAGCACTGGAATTAGGTACAGAAATTGAACACACAGTTTTACTGTATACTGAAAGTTAATATTACCAGACAACTAAGAAGCCAACATGACCTGAAAGACACTAATGGAGATCCAATAATGTTTCTTCAGAAGTATGGGATACCATGAAGTCGGACATGTTTGATTTGCATTGCATTGTTTCTTGGATTATAAAGAATGATCAGTTATACTCTGTTGGTGACTTCGAAGGCAAAGCCATGCACTCAGTGAATATTTGTTTTGAAGTGACAAATGTATGGCTTCATCAGCAGTACCTTAGTGATGGCCAATGTATCTACATGTTTTTTTTTTAATGTTCTGTTCCTTGGCCTCAATGGCCTTTACTATAAAATAAGTAAATTGAACCAAAAGTGCACTCAAAGCATTTTCAGTAAAAACTGCAAAATGACTTAGACCTCAGTAAATGTATTTAACTCTAATATTCTTATTCTATATAATTTAATTAACTGGTGGTCTTTGTAGTCTGCATAGACTATACCTATATTCATTTAAATAGTAGCACCATAGTTATTTCCTAAATGTAGCTAAAATTACTATTTCTATTTATTTTTAAATATAGCTATTTCATCATAGGAATCTCAGGAAATTCAAGGCAGCTAAGTCTTGCGTCCATTTCTGCCTTGCCAGCACCCACCTTTGGGGCTGCACCCCTTCACACAAGGATGGTAAGGCCAGTCAAGTCATGAGTAATTTTGTGATTACCCATCCAATAATCTAGGTGCTGTTTGAAGGAAGACTGTGTGTGTGTGTGTGTGTGTGTGTGTGTGTGTGTGTGTGTGTGTGTGTGTGTGTCTCTCTGCTTAATCCAGAGGAAGGGGGTGCTGCATGATAAACCTCTCTATTTTTTTGTGTTTGTTATCTTCTAGTGAATATTTACATGGAAGCATTTCATTTATGTAAATGTAAGAGATCCAGAACCACTTGGTCCCTTAACGGAACAGAAGGAAGGCAAGACATAGATCTCCCCTCAGGGTAACAGACTGAAATAAAAGTTATTATTGTTTTAAAACACAACATTGAAGTAAAGTAAATATTTTATTTTAGTGCTGTTGCATGTACTGTATGATACACATAGACTAGTAGTAATAAATAAAATGAACTATAACACAGACATAGCTCATTTTATCTATTGCTACTCCTTTCTACTGTTGGTAGCTTCTGAGATGTATTTTGCATGGGCTGAAAATCCATATTTAATGAAAGTGAGAGCCAAATTTAAAATCCTTTTGGCAACACAAGATTAAAAGACATACATAGCACAATTCTCTATTTCTTGTCATGTTTGCCACTTTAGACGCACAGCTTTTCATCAGATCCAGTAATATATGACCCATAATATGAAGCAAATAAATCTGAGTGCCATATTGCTCAAAGCTGCACTTATATACTGTATTTGGCTGGAATGAGAGCTGCACTGCTTTTTTTGTTTGCTTTTTTTTTTTTTTTTTACTTTAGGGATTTGATGTGTTTTCTCTGTTGGAGAGCTGTACATTACATGCCTTGTATCTAGGTTGCTGTTGCTGATTTCTGGTTTGTGCAGTATTTGAACTACAGCTTGAGTTGAATATTATTGTCTCTAGTCACTCTCTTGCTGAAGGAAGGTATTCATTTTTGGGGGGTGTTTGTAATTACTCTACATTAACCATACAATCAGTGCATTTAAGCAAGGAGGGTGTAAAGAGATGAAAACCCTGACATGCTGTTGTGTGGTTAGGGGTGTCCCCCTTAAAATGTTAGTGTTTTTTATTTCATCTAATTTTGATTTGTAAATGTTTATGCTTTTATACGGCCAATTTTTCTACTTGAATTGCATTTCCAGTTTATATTTAACATTCTTCCTGTTATCTGTTTCTGAAATTTCTGTTGTATGATAAGTGATACCCTGCAAGTCATTGCTGTTGGTTTGCGTAACTGTTTTTGTACAACAGTTTTATATCCGTGATTATTACTGCACTGTGTTTTGAAATCCAACAGAAAAATCAGCACATAAAAACCAAACAAACAAACGGAGCCACCAAATACTGCAAAGATTTTTACTGGTGTTCTGGGTCCTCGGTTCAATGCCTTCAGCGGAATTAATTTTCATACACCAAGCAGTCTTTTTACATAAATTCTCAGTTAATACAATTAAATAATCAGTAGACTGATTACAAAGCCCTTAAAGAACCGCATTCCATAGTCACCCAAATAAATAAATATGAACAGAGTAAAAACAAAATCAAACATACAAAAAGGTTAAACATTCAAAGTGATGTCTAAATTTAAATCTCTAAATTTAAATTTCTAGGTGTAAGTGTCCTATAGTTTAATATAAATCTACTTTCTGAGTCTATTAACTTTTGTGCAAAATTGCTCCCACCCACTATCTGTGGTTTTGCCAGTACACCGAAAAGCAAACTTTCATCATGGTCCCCATATGCCTTATAAAAATTATCTGCAATAGAGCTATCCATCTGCTTATTTCTAAGATTACCCAAATGTTCCAAAATGCAAACTTTATCCATTTGTTAAGTCTGACCAATGTACCATTTGGAAGGATAGCATTCATAGCTCACTACATAAACCACTCCACAAGAGAGCTACAGTCAAACCTATCCCTAGCCCTATACCCTTTGCCATTAATTCTAGGGCCAGAAATTGTTCTAACCCTCAGATACACCTTGCATTTACCACATTTATACATCCCCACTTGCTTTCTTATTACCCTTAAAATTGAGAACTTCCTTTAAATTACTGTAGCTACCATAAGAGGACATGACCTTCTTAGGAAATAAACATTCCAACTCATCATCACAACATACAATAGACCATAAACTATCTGCTAAATGGATGGACAGCTCTATTTCTGGCATATATCTGCTGGTGCACAGCCTCATCAGTTGGTGCAGCACTGTGGCATGGTCTACTGGATGAGTTCCAAGGCATACATGACAGAGGATTCAGCATCTCTTCCATGACCCTGCCTGAATTGGCTGGCTCTGCCAAGAGTTGCGCCAGTTGTATGATAGCTAACATGTGATATTACAGATGACCACCTGCAAGGAAATCCCTTGATCTTTGTCAGATGTTGCAAAAAGACATTGCTAGGTGCAGTGTGTGATTCAGTCTACCTAAGGAATCACATATATGGGACATGCACTCTCATAGGTCATCATGCACACCCTGAATGACCCTCACTAATTCTGCCATGGCTATGGTGGTACTTGCCTTTCCCTCCATGATGGTCATGCACATACATTGGATGGCAACCAATGACACACCAAAGTCTGGAAGTGGGCAATAACTATGTCTCCAACAAGCACTATTGCTAACTATTTTTGTCCCCTCCCATGTAGACTTCCTTCAGAATGAGTGCTAGGGGCGGATTCAGACATCTGTCTACCATGGGCCAGCACACTTCCCTGATCCATTTAGTCCCCCTCAGCCTGTTCTGTCTCAGATGTTTGTGTAGCCTTGGTATCCACAGGCATAGAGACTGTGTCAATGATGTATGTAGGGAATGCAGTGTTCACACTCAGTGTCAAACACAACCACACTCTCTGCACTCCTGACTGCATCAGTTGATCTTTATCATCATTATCAGAAGATTCAGGTCCTCCAAAATCAAACATGTCAATTCCACACTGCTGGTGTTGGATAAATAATTATCTGTGAATACCTCAGACAAAAAACTACCCAGTATAAGAATGATCAGATGTCATAGCTACCCATGCAACTGGCATGTATACAGCAATAAACATGATAAAAGCTAGTAACCCTACCATACCTTGTGTGGATGGTCATATCTGTTGGATCCCTGATGCACTTGTATGCTGTATGTCAGAGAGATTTAATGAAGTTTACCATGACCAATAGTTAAAGAGGACCTACAACTACTGACACAATGAAATAGAACTCAATACCTAGTGAATCCACAATGGAAACTTCTGAGGCCTATCCAGCTCTGCCCAACATGTAGCACTGCAGTTTGGGATTCTCTGAAGCTGGCATTACCTTTAAAAGAGGCACATATCTCCTTTGTCTCCATAAGAGGTGATTTAGTTGACTTTCCACCATATGTTGCCATATGGTCTTGTGCCACATCTTCTGCTCTGTGGATGGCAGCCTGGCTAATATTTTGTTATAATTATTACATCACTGATGTTTCCTCATGCTTTATTGTATTCTATGTGTTCTACTGACAGATTCTACATAGATATTCTTTTTTTTTTTAAATTATATTTATACTACTGTTTTATTTGATGTTATCTAACTCTCTAGAGCTTTTTTCCCCAGGGCTTTATTGAAAATATGCATTTATTACCCAGTCAGACTTTCTTGGTAAACAGGTGTCAATAAATAAATAAATTACATATCCATGGTTCTGTGATGGAGTATCCCACAGCCATGGTCCTGAGCACCGACCACACTCACATTGCTGACAGTCTTAACCCAGGCACGGTCACTGTAGTACTGGTCAGCTACACGGAAATCAAAAAGCCATCAGCTATGGAGATAAAGGGCCTGTACTATCAAGTTATTCTCAGCATCTGAGAATTTGGGCTTGTGGGTAGATGTGCATTGCAGAACAGATGCAGCAGACTTTTTTTCCAGTAGCTATGCTGGTATGGAAAACAATGGAATTAGGCGGCGGAGCCTAGATGGCAAACAGATAAGCAGCATTTTTTTACAGCTCCACAAAACAGTACTAGAAAATAGGGAAAAAATAGAAAACAAATATTAAGGGACTTGAGAACTACAACTGTACCAAATTTCAAGAAATATTATTGAGTTTTTCCTGTCAAAAAATTCTGGAGAATAACACAGCTGTTTGGTAATGGCCCGTTTAAATAATTTTCACTCAGAAACCACTCTGAAGAAGGAGATACAACTGATGTCTTCCACATTACATGAGCTGTCATTGAAAATGGATAAATTCACTGATAATTTGGAAAGTCTCAAGGAAAACTGCCAAAAGCAAATAGATGTACTAAAGGAAATACTGCAGCAACAACAAAGTAAATTACTTGATATGGAGACATCACTAAATGACATAGATGGAAGACTCAAAGAAGAGGAAAATCAGACTGAATTCTTACTTCACCAAATAACTGGCTACTTAATAAAGTGGATGATGTAGAGAATAGGTAGAGGAGAACTAATATAAGAATATTTGGCCTTCCAGAAAAAAATGGAGGGAGATGACATCATCACCTTTTTGAATTCCTGGCTTCTTGAAGTGCTTGATTTAAAAGAGGGATTATCAAATGGAATAGAAAGAGGTCACAGAGCCATAGGAAAATCTATACCCTCTTCACCTAATGCACCTCCAAGATCAATTGTGGTAATGTTCCTGTCCTTCTTGGATAAAGAGCTCATTTTAAAAACAGCCTGGTGAAAAAGTCCCATAACATATAAACAGAGACAGATCAGATTTGAAAATGATTATTCTGTAAAAGTGTTAGAAACAAGGAAAAAAACTTGGCCATTAGTGAAACTTCTCAAACAAAATAAACTAAAAGTGCAGATGGTATATCCTGCTAGAATCAGAATTTTCTATTCAAATGGAGAACATTTAATAACATTGAAGAAGCTTCTACCTTCATCAAGAATAATAATATTATCACAATTCCTGAAGAAATGGACTGGACTGATTTCACCAACGTGAAAAGATCTCCATAAAAAATACTTGGTCTGATGTTAGGAAAAAGAAACAAAGAACTGATTCTAAAACTACGCAGTCTTCCAAATCTCTCAAGGAATCAACAGATATAGACTTCTGGACTTTACCTCGAAATGTATATATTTTGTCCATTATATTGCCTATTATACTCTGAGACATTTATACTTTTTCTTAAACTTATACTTTATGCAACATACTCACAAGTCTAGTGGTTGTGTCTGATAATGTTAAATGGTTTTATAACTTAGAGTGACTTCTAAAAATATAATTACATCTCATTCATAGGCAGTGAGGAAAACCAGATTCAAATGTTATCTTTCACTTTAGTATAATTAGTTATATGAAAAGGAAGAACAAAGACAACACATACACAAACGTTTTTTTTTCATCTCCCTTTTTATTAATAGTATATATAGTTCACCTCATTGTTGCTTAATAGGAATTTAAATTTTTTAATCATAGTTTCTTTGGCTTACTGACTTCATTACACTTCAAATTCTCATTTTAAAAGTAACATAGATATCCATATTTTTAAATGTGGAAAAAACAGTTAGAGTCACTATAAACAGAGTTCCGTTACTGGGTTTTGACAGTGCTGTTATTTGAAACATTCTTGTGCACTAGTTAGAGCTTCCCTTGTCTGCTATGAAAGATTTAACGTGGAAATAGTCAGTTAAGGAATCCCTGCTTGTTTGTTGTTAAGGTAGCACTTGTGTGATATCAGTTGCACAAGCAGTATATTTTAAATTCACTTAACAAGGTCTTTGGATTATTAAAATCTACAAACCCTGACTTCTTTTAAATAAATAAAAAGAATAGGTGTGAAATCAGTGACACAGTAGCTGTTTTTCATGTAGCTAACACAAAAAAGAAGAATTTACAGTAACATTGAATAACATCCAATTGAAAAAGTAATAGAAGCATTACAGACTTGAAGTAAACACAGTCCTTTCTTACTTCTGAATTATTTCTACCTAGGCTATAAAATACACTATGCTATGGTGATCCATTAAAATGACATATCTGATAGTTTTGTAGGCATCTGTTACAGTGTTGCAAGTGTAAATAGGAAAATGTGTGTGTGAGATGCACACATCAGCTGCAGTTGTGACATACTTCTGTGCACATAATAAGTAAAATTAAGACAGGTTTTAGACATGTTATACTTAATACTTCATTAACCTGGTAACAGAAATCATCTAATTTCAGAAGTCACAAAGGGACTTATTACCTTGTACTTATAACTCCTGCTTATTTGAATATAATGTGCACATTGCTTTATTAGATAACATAGTAAACCCTGTACTGGACAGTGTTGTTATTTTCCTCTGCTCGCACTGCCTAGACATGTTCAATTGAATTGATTAAGTTGTAACCAAATAAATAGTGAATACAGTAGACAGTAAATTACTGATTACTCTCCTCACCCTTTACTTCTTTCTAATATTTGCTAAGTGGGGTTCAACTTTCAGTAAAGTGGCAAAGATGCTGGCAATTAGCCAAAATTCTTACACCAACATGCAAGTAGTTGTTTAACTGCACTACTAAATTGTGTGGGCATGTGTACTTATTTACTATGATGAACAGTTAATTTATTCCCAGCAAAACTTTAAGCCATAGTTCTATAACTCATAAAACTGGCATTTCAGACAGTCTTGCGAGAGTGCCTGTTGATGTATTGTGGGAGTTGCCTTGATGATGGGGAAGTACTGGGAAACCTATAGAAAAATTGTACATAAATTAGCATAATAAAGTAGTTTAGATGTCATTCATTCTACCAAGAATTGTCTGAATTACACATTTACAGACATGAGTTCCTAAGAAATGCAAATCCTAAATGATATACTGTATGCTACACATCTGGTTAAGGCCAGGATTTATAACAAAAACTACCTTTAATCCTTCAGACAGTTGTATAGTTGACTATTATGTAACTGATATTTTTATTAAATATTAACAACTGTTTAAATAATAAGGTTATCAGTTACTTAGTGATATGGTTGGTAAAATGAGTTCACCTTGGAATTTCATCTTTATTCCTTTAAAGTAAAGGGCCCATGAGAAAATGTCCTCAAGGTCTGCTTTTGCTACTGCTTCAAGCAGTAAAATAAGATGAATTTCTCATCAAGAATTACAATTTACAAATCTAAGTAGAACACTAATTAAATAGATATGAGATAGAGATATATCTTAAGGCACTGTTCAGCTTAATAGATTTTGTATTTTTGCTTGTCATTGCTTTTAACAATTTAATAACAAAAAAGGGAGTCTGCCTACTCTTGTATATTGGTGCATGACACAGTCTTTGATAAACACTCTATTATAAAGGTTCTAAGGAACTGTGGCTGTGCAGATCAGCTTCAGTAATGCTCTTTCTTGACTAGCGTTTTGTTCAATATTCTGTGATGATATTCTCATAGTATGAATTGATATTATAACTATGCATTAGTATTAAGAAGTTTATAAATTGCCCACTCACATGGCCCACCTATCAGGGCTAATTGCTTCTGTTTCATCATCAGTGAGTAATCACTATGATCTAATGTTGTCCTTCATTTTTTCTTTTAATTTGTCACAACTGCATTCATGGGTGGACATAAACTGAATCTGGTTATGCTTTCATTTGTCTCTAATTGAAAGCATATGAGTGATATGTAGAGATTTACTATGCAGACCGTCTCAAAAAACTCCAACTTTACTCTGTTGCATATCGCCTACTCAGAGGCGATCTCTGCCTAACATACAAAGCTATGTCAAACCCAGAGCTGTTGGACATGCTCAATGTAAAGAAATCCCAATCCCTGCAAGCTACACGCTCTAGGGACCTACACCTTGTCACCACAATAAACAGAATGTGCTTGAGGGATAGATTCATATCTCAGAGACTTTTCATACTTTGGAACAAACTATATATCTATATCAAACAAAGCTCCTCATTAGCCCTCTTCAAAAAAAACCTTGATGATTGGATGGGAGATAAGAAATTCACCCCGGGGATCACTTCTGTGGCTCTGCTTGACAGTGGCACTGGAAAATAATTTTCTTGGGTGGCAAAAGCAAGGGTACCATTTGGCTAGGCTTATATAGGCCCTAGGGCCAATAGCCTAGTACCTAGCTATGAACCTATGTATAGTTCACTCAAACATATTTACATTATCATCTCTAGTGAACACAACTCTAAGGGTTCATTCTCTGCACTACATAGTTGTAGCATGATTCAAATGTTCTGAATAGACTTTTCCGTATTTATCTTCACTTATTGATACATTTCTAAATCTACTTCACTCAGTTATATATTTTTAGTATGTAGGAGAGTGTTTATCTGACATAATCATTAGTATATTGGTCATATCAGAATATTGGAGACTATTACTATGTGTATATATATATATATATATATATATATATATATATATATATATATAAATATATATATATATATATATATATATATACTATTCTCAGGCTAAAGAGAACTAATGTTATGCAACATTTACTGTGTTATAAATATGATTTTACGTTATGAATGTTTAAGTGCATGATAGGATGATTATATTCTGAAAAAGAAGTCTAATCTAATCTAAAATTAAATTGTATTACCAAATCAATTTTTATTTCCATATATTATATTAATTCATTATTAATCATTATGTAGGGAAAATAATAACTAATATTGTTAAATCTCCAAAATAAGAGAAAAGGTGTACTGGAGCTCAAAAGGGGTTAGTTTTTTTTTTCTTTCTTTTTTTCATGAGGGAAGTTATGGTAGGCAATATGTTAGATTTCTTCTCATCTAGCAGATTGGAAGTGCATTTCACTTCATGTATATTAGAAGGTTTACAAAAATATTTATATACTTGTTGTTATACAAGTAATTTTGGCGTTTTTTTTTTCTTTTTTTTTTTATTGGCCTGAACTAAACTCTATTTTAAGTTATTTGACCAAAATTTAAATATTGACTACAATGAGAATTATTAACACAGTAGTTACACATTTTGCATTTGGTATGGTATTAAAAATATAATACAAAACAAATGTGATGTAAAGTTAAATACTGAGAATGGACTTGACTATTTTATCCTTAAACACTAACGGTTTAAACAATCTAAGGAAAAGATCTAAGTTATTAAGATATATGAAATTAAATAAAGTACAAGTAGTATTTCTTCAAGAGACTCTCTTCAAAACAAATTATACCTTTAGCTGGAATCCTAATGAATATATGATCTTATCTCACTCTTCATGAAAGAAAAGACTAAGGGAATTTTAATTTTATGGAAAAAATGTCACTATGCCTCAAATCATTAACAAATATTAAGATAAAGAAGGACTCCTAGCCCTAGTAATAGTAAAATATAACAATAGACTCTGGACATTAGTAAATATATATTGGTTTCCAGGTATTGGGGATGGGACAATAAGAAAACACATGGATCTAATAACTAGAGTATATAAAGGAAATTTGATTTTGGGAGGTAACTTTAATTGTATATTGGATAAATCAGAGACCACAAGCAAAATAAATGTACATGTAAGTTCTATAGGGAAGCTACTTAAGAAATGGGAAGAAAGTTTAAATCTAATTGATTCATTTAGTTATAAGGAGAACAATTCATTATTATTTTCACACCAAGACCACAGATTTGGGACACACACAAGAATTGATAAAATCTTCATATCTCAAGAGCTAAATTCAAAAATAATAACATTTTCCATAATCCCCTGTCCCTTTTCAGACTATAATTCATTAATTCTCAAAATACATACAGATTATAAGAAACTAATGTTTATGTCAAGAATTCCAGCTTACATTACAAAATTAAAACAATTTAAACCTTGGTTAGATTCAGAAGTACAATTATTTTTTAGATATAAATTACACTACTGAAATAAATGTAATTAATCTTTGGGATACCTTGAAAGTCTATTTAAATGGAAAATTTATTTCATGGTATAAAAACAAGCTAAAAGAGTGGGAATCAGAATTATGTAACATCCAAAAACAAATTACAGATCTCACTATTGATTCATCTACTTACACACAAAATAATCATAAAAAAGCACTGGAAGACTTAAACAAAAGATATAATGAAATCCTAACTCACAAAACTAATATAGCTGTAGAAAGGTTAACACTTATTGCTAAATTATGCATATGTTTGGGTGATACTGCATAGGAACTAAGATTAAAAAACATTCAATTGAAAATAATATTACAATATTATACATGAAGGAAGGAAAAAAAAAAGGTTTTGGATATAAATGATATACTAGATGCATTTAAACATTATTTCTATGACCATTATAATGATACTTCATATATAACTAATACATCAAACGTAGACCTGAAATTAGAAAGGTAAAGGCGATACCAGAAAAATTAATGTTAGACATTCAAAAACAAATATCTCTAAAAGAAATTACTCAAAAAATCAAGGAAAGTAAAAGTAATAAAACACAGGGAATTGATGGAATAATTAATGAATTGTATACGATATTTCCATCTTCAGTAATATCATTGTTTCACAAAACTTTGAATGAAATTCTAGCACAAAACACAGCTCCAGTTTCATGGAGATACTCCTTAATTACACCCATTATAAAAGAAAACAAAGACCCTTTACAGTGTAAATCTTATAGGCCAATATCTTTACTTAACAATGATTATAAAATCTTCATGTCAATATTAGTAGAATTAAAAAATCATTGACACGCATAATAAATGAGGATCAAACAAGATTAATTTATAAAAAACACACACACGACAATATACAAAGAATTCTAACACTCATAGATTTTCTAAACAGAAACAACCAAGAAGCTCTAATAGTAGCTTTGTATATAGAAAAAGCCTTTGATTAGTTGAGCTGGGATTTTTTAAGGCTTTAGAATTGTTTGAATTTCCTACTAATTTTATTATGCTAATAAAGAATATTTATAAAACAATTTGGCTTATGTAAAACTTGGGCCATTTACCTCAAAGGCTATTGATATAACCAAAGGTACAAAGCAGGGACGTCCAATGTCTCCCATCCTGTTTGCCTTAGGAATTGAATTATTTGCCTCATTAGTACTCCACAACTCTAATATATCAGGCATATATGTATATGGTCAACTCAATTCAATAATTATGTTATTTGCTGATGATGTTTTACTCATGTTATCTCTCTCGGAGAAATCAGTAAAAAAACTGGATGAAATAGTGGAAAGGTTTTATCATATTTCCAGGCTTAGATTTAACAAGGAAAATCTAATTATATACATTTGAATTAAAAGAATTTGCCTTAACTACAAATTGTGTGATAGGAAAACAAGTTCCCATAATACAATATTGAGGAATAACACTGTGATAATTTGAAATCTATATTAGCCACAAATTATAGCAACATAATTAATAAAATAAAAAATGTTAACAGTAAGCTGGAATAAAATGTTCTTGAGATTTGAAGACAGATTATTTTTTGGAAGTATTGTCATTTTTATTATTTGTAATTACATTGCACAAGCTATTCCTATTGTGCCTAACAAGAAAATATTGAAATAAATAAATAAAATTCTATTAAACTTTCTTTGGTATCAAAAATAAATAGAATAGCCTATACACATCATATTAGTTCTTGGGAAATGTGTGGAATTAAACTTCCAGAGCTAGAATCACATGTAAAAGCTTCCATATTAAGAACTATCATTAATTGGATAGATCCTAATTATTCTTCAACATGGAAAACATTGCACACTATTATTTTTCTAAATGAAAATAAAATAATTAAAAATTGTATATTAAGTGAACAAAATAATAGGATGTGGCACATATTGACTGTTAATATTCAATATAATATAACAAAACCAACAAACTTAAATTATATAAATAATATTTACAATTTATTCAGAAGACTTACATATACTAACACAGATATTAAGATTTGGCTAGACTTGATAATACCATTTAGCTCTACAAAGAATTTCTTCAATAAAATTCATAATGTTATTTTAACTAGATGGGAGGGGAAAACTTCACTTGGCAACATTGTATAGAGAATCAAGTAGTATTAGACATTCAACAAATTCAGAATAAATATGACATTCCATCAGCAGATTGGTTGATACTACAAAGCATATTATCATGTGTAAAGGATCTTAACTAGTCCAAATTTCATAAGTCTAATATCTGAAGTTATTTACGACAATTATAATTGGATGAATCTAATTTCAAAATTATACAAAATATTGTTAACATAAAACTAACCTTAATGCAAGATATTGGAATTTCATAGCAAAAGGATGTCACACTAATCTATCAATTGAGAGTAAAACAAATCTTTAATGTTCTGTTAACTTAACATTTAATTTACAAGTAAGGAAAATATTTACATGGAAATATATTCACAGGGCAGTTATTACACTTGATAAACTAGCCAAATTCAATTCACTTGATAAATCCATTTGTTGGAGATGTTCTTTAAATTGTAAAGCTGATTTGTATCATATATTTTTGATTGTATTAATATAAAAAAAAAATCTGGGAAGAAATTATTTTTCTCCAAGCTATATTCACAAATAGCTTTATTTTAACCAAATCTTGAGTCCTCTTAAATGTTAATGATACTATTGGAATTGGAATGAATAAAAAAGACCTATACCTACTTTGGTCCATACTAGCTGTGGCAAGGAAATGTATAATAGAAAGTGGAAGTCTTCACAAGAACGTACTCTGAAAGAATTCTTGAGATTGATGGAAGAAACAGCGACATTAGAAATCAAGGTGAAGGAATCGAGAATTTCACCTAAAACATGGACAAACAATCCTTGGGAACATTTTTAACTCTTATTGAGACATTAAAAATTAACCCTAAATAATTAGTAACATTATACTTTATTAATTGAATATCATAAATTTTTGTTGCTAATTTCATATATTTTATTATTTTTTTCCCTCCTTTGTTCAGGTCAATTGTACATAGTGTATATAAAGGTTTATAATACTTGTTCATTGATGATTGTATTGTTAAACCTTAAATTATTTGGAAAATAAAAAATTATTTGGGAAAAAAAAGAAAACAATAGAATTAGCAGCCCTGTTCTTACATGGGCCTTACAAATCCCTGTACTTCGACTATCCTCCTAAGCTATATAGCATGCTGAGTGTCTGACAATCTTTATGTAAATCTTAGACATGTAGGTGTACTGAGAACATATTCCCCACAAAGCAATCAAAGAAGTGCAATTTAATAAGAACATCTGGCCATTGCAATAGCAGTGTCACAAATATTGTGGCTAATGGCATGTGCGCAAGGCAAACAACAATAAAATAAACAGTACTCTGAATATGAGATCTGGGTTCTGTCTGCCATCTAGGTTAACATCCTTGTGGGCTTCAGCATTCAGTACTCTTGCAATCTGTTCCTCACGACACTTTGCCACCCCATTTATAAGGATAAATTGCAGTAAAAAGCTACTACTGTACAAATAAATAGATTTATAAGAAGTAGGATTCATCTTATCAATAAAGTTTTCTCCAAACTACCCTTGGCAGGAATCAAATGTTTATACCATAGCTTTCTTCTATAGCATGGTGAGGTTCTGGTCTTCTTCTTGCTCTTATATTATGCAGATTCATCCCACTGGGTGTGATGATTATGCTAATTAGGGCTCAGCTCATAGGTTCATAGGTTCATATTAGGCTATCTGCCCTAGGGCATTTATAAGCCTAGCCAGAGTGTGTTTGGCTTTTGCCACCCATTTTAAATTAATTTTGCTATGTCCTTTTTCGAGGTTAGTATACTGTGCCTCTGTCTAACAGTGACACAGAAGTGATACCCAGGGTAAACCTATGATTTCCCATCCACTCATCAAGATTTCTCTTGAAGAGCGTCAATGAGGGACTCTGCCTAACCTGGACTGGGATTTTATTCCAGAGTGAAGGAAGCCTCTGGGTTATGAATCTGTCCCTCCAGCATGTCCTATTTATTTCAGTGCTGAGGTTCAAGTCTCTCGAGTGCATAGCTCGATGGGATTTGGATTTTCTGAGGTGCAGTATGTCCATTAATTCCGGGTTGGACATGGCTTTATACGTCAGGCACAGATCGCCTCTGAGCAGGCGGTATGCCACTGAGTAGAGCTGGAGTTTCTTTAACCGGGCAGCATATGGCATCTGTTTGAGCCCTTTGATCCTTTTGGTGAGGTACTTTTGGGGTCTTTCCAGTTGCTGCAAGGTGTCTGGTAAGGTACATCCCAAAAGAGGCATTGCACTCAATTATGGGCCTGATGAGGGATGAGTAAAGAGGCACGATGACTTCCCCTGATCTAGATGTGAATCCCTTCATGATTAGGTGGGCTATATAAAATGTTTTTCTAACCACTTTGGCCACGTGGTTGTCAAATGAGAGATTGCTATCAACTTGGGTCCCCAGGTCCCTAATTACTTCTTCTGTACTTAATGGATTACCACCTATGTGGTAATTTGGGGGCAGTTTGTTTTTGCCAAAGGGGATGACTATACACTTTTTGGTGTTTAGCTTGAGGCCATGGCTCTGGCACCAGTTGTCTGTTTCTATGAGGCCCTTTTGGAGGATGCTTGTGTCGGCTGGAGAGTCGATTATGGCGCCCAGTTTGCAGTCATCTGCGAACTTGGTCAGGCACAGTCCTTCCGTGTTGGCCTGTACCTCCGAGAAATATATACCGAACAAGAGAGGTCCCAGGACTGAGCCTTGTGGGACGCCACTTGTAACTGGTTTGGAGTCTGACATGGCTCCAGCAATTCTAACCATGTGGGTTCTGTCCTTGAGCCAGTTTGCAACCCATCTAGTGACATAGGGGTTTATATTTAAGCTGGTGAGCTTATCTATAATGCCCGAGTGGGGTATTATATCGAAGGCTTTTGCGAGGTCCAGGTAGGCTGTGTGGACCACCTTCCCCTCGTCAATGGCCTTGGTGACTGTTTCAAAGAAATTGACCAGGTTTAAGAGGCAGGATCTGCCCTTAACAAAGCCAAACTGGGTAGGATCCAGTGTCTGTAGGTCCCCAATATCTTTATTTATGAGGTCCATGATGATCCTTTCCATAGCTTTGCAGACCAAGCTAGTCAGGCTTATGGGGCGATAGTTTCCAGGATCCGTTGAGGCACCACCTTTGTGGCGAGGGACCACTGTTCCTGTACGCCACTCTTTGGGTACATATCCTGTATTAAGGCTGAGATTGAACAGTAGTTTTATGTTTGGGTTTAGCTCTTCTTGGAGTTCATGTAGGACGCAGCCCGGGACACCGTCTGGTCCCATTGATGCTGTGTTTTTTGCTTTGGAGAGGGCGGCTCTTACCTGAGCATCTGAGATGCCAGGGGGGCAGCACTCTGCTTGGATAGATATTTGCCCTTTTAGTGGGGAGGGGGGGAGAAGTTTGCACTGAACCTGTCAGCTAGGATGTTGGCAATGTCTGTGGGTTTGATGTATTTTTTGTCATTTTGGACTAACTCTGAGCATATCTGGGAATTTCCACCCAGGTTCCTAACATAACTAAAGAAAGCCTTGTGATTATCCTTAGTGTCCTGTGCAATTTTTCTCTCGAAGCTGGCCTTAGATTATTTTATGAGTGCCCGTAGTTTTTTGCAAATACTGATCAGAGATGCCTTCCCTTTTTGGGATTTTGCTCTATCATGTAGTAGCTTCCTCCTTCTATTGTATAGTTTGTTTATGGCTGGGGTCCACCAGACAGGATGTCTGCCTTTGGATGATCGGGTCTTGGTTTTATTTGGGATTGCATGATCCATGCATTCCTGAAGGTGTTCATAGAATGCATTTATAAAGGATTCTGCGGTCTGGGCCGTATTTTCCACAGGCTCGGGGGCTTTGAAGGATTCCACCTCGGTTTTGAGGAGTGTGAAATTTGCTTTAGAGAAGTTTTTCACTGTGGTTTTCTGGGCAGTGGGTGGGGTCTGGATGTGAATATCCAGTGAGATTAGTTTATGGTCTGATCATACCAGTGAGGGATACACTTCTGGTTTGGAGCATAGAGTCCCCATGTTGGTGATGACCAGGTCCAGTATGTTTTCCCCTCTTGTGGGAGTGGTAACAAGTTGTTCCATAGCATTTGAGTTTATAAATTCTAGGAACCTTTGGGCTAGGGTGTTGGAGCTAGAGTAATGCTCCCAGTCTATGTTTGGGTAGTTGAAGTCGCTCAATATAATGGTGTTTGGAGAGACCTTCATATTTTCTAGTGTTCTCAGGAAGGCCGAGTGGGGTTCCTGGGTTTGGGAGGGTGGTCTGTAGCAGGCTATAAACTGGAAGGCAGTTTTACCCACTGTTAGTTGCACATGGATAGTCTCTGATGCTTCGTGCTGTGCCACCAACCTGGAGGTGTGGGTATCTTTGACGAATATTGATACTCCCCCTCCTTTTGTGGTTCGGTCAAAGTTTTGGGGCCGAAAAGCATGGTATGAGGAATAACCTGGTAGTGCTGGGGTGCTCTTGGGAGCCTTGAACCAGGTTTCTGTTATTGCACAGATATCGGTGTTCTTCAAGCTAAGGAGAGTTTCGAGTGCATGCATCTTGAGGTTTAGACTTCTGGCATTGAGTAGCCTGGCATTGAGTAGCATTACTCTTAGTTTCTTATCCCTTGTGATACCTATGGAGGTGGGTTTTTCTTTTGAGCCTTGCCTAAAAAAGGCACTATGGGGGAAGCAAGAGCCTTTGCCAATATCCGAAAGCCCAGGGGTGACAGGTGAAAGTCATCCCTAGCAAAGCATCGTGGCTTGTTGGGCATGTCATCCCAGGCTGACAGGCATTGGATCCCCTTTGAATGACACCAATTCTTAAGCTAATTGTTGAAATTGATCATCTTGTCTTCATATTTAGATCATTATTATTTCTGGTTCTTTTAATTTGGGTGATAAGTACACTTAATAAACATAGGTTCATAGGTTGGTACTAGGCTATCGGCCCTAGGGCCTATACAAGCCTAGCCATAACAATTCCCTGGATATTTCTTCCCAAAATATTTACTTCCCTGGATCCTTGTCTAGCAGGGCGACTGACATGATCCCCGGGGTGAATTTCCTGTCTCCCATCTAATCGTCAAGGTTCCTTTTGAAGAGAGCCAAGGAGGTGCTATGTTTGGCATGTATGGGCAGTCTATTCCAGAGTATGGGGAGTCTCTGGTTCAGGAACCTATCCTTCCAGCATGTTTTGTTCATTGTGATGACAAGGTTTAGATCCCTGAAGCATGTAGCTCTGAGGAATTGGGATTTCTTTAAGTAGAACATGTCCAACTGCTCAGGGATTGACATGGCCTTTTATGTTAAGCAGAGATCGCCTCTGAGTAGACGACATGCCACAAAGTATAGCTGGAGTTTTTTTAGATGGTCAGCATAGGGCATCTGCTTTAGGCTTATGATTCTTTTAGTGAGGTATTTCTGCAGCCTTTCCAGCTGTTGCAGGTGTCTTGTGAGGTACATAACAAATGGGGTGTTTTACTCTATAATGTGTCTAATGATGGATGAGTACAGTAGGACAATGACCTCCTTTTTTCTGGATGAAAAGCCCTTAGTGATGAGGTGTGCTACATAGAAGGATTTCCTAACTGTTGTGGTGATGTGGTTATCGAAGGTGAGACCACTGTCCACCTGTGTCCCTAAGTGTCTCATCACACTTTTGGTATTTAGTGTACTGCCACCTATGTGGTAATTTATGGGTACATGTTTTTTCCCAAACGGGATAACTATACATTTCTTGGCATTAAGCTTGAACCCATGTCTCAGGCACCAAGCATCTGTTTCTGTAAGGCCCTTTTGTAGAATATCCACATCATTTGGGGATTCAATAATTGCTCCCAGCCAGAGTCACTTAGTGTTGGCCTGTACTTCAGAGAAGTAGATACCAAATGAGTGGTCCCAGGACTGAACCCTGAGGTACTCCACTTGTCACTTGTCTGGAGCTGGATTTGGAGTTGGCTACTTCTACAGTCTGGGTTCTGTCAGTAAACCAGTTGGCAACCCATCGAGTGATGTAGGTATTTATGCCCAGGTTAGTACATTTATCTATAATTCCAGAGTGGGGAATGGTGTTGAAGGCCTTGGGGAGGTCCAGATAGGCTGTGTGGACTGCCTTTTTCTCATCCACAGCTCTGGAGACTGATTCAAAAAAGTCAGTCAGGTTCAGAAGACAAGATCAGCCCTTCATGAAACCAAACTGGGTGGGGTCCAGTGTTTGAAGGTTGTCAATGTCTTTGTTTATAAGTTCTATGATAATGCGTTCCTTGCCCTTGCAGATCAAGCTTGTCAGACTGATGGGAATAGTAGATCCTGGGATCCAAGATGGATCCCCCTTGTGGAGTGGGATAACTGTAGCTGTGCGCCAAGGTGAGGCTATGATTAAATATGACAATTAGGTGAGGTGCCAGTTCATTTTGTAGTTCATGTAGTACACAGCCTGGGATGTCATCTGGTCCCATGGATGCTGTATTCTTAGCTCTGGAGAGTGCGGCTTCTACCTGTGTGGCCGTGATTACCAGAATGTGGCAATCTTTTGGTATTGAGATGGGCCTTTTAGGGGGTGAAGTTGGCACTAAATCGATCTGCCAGGATATTGGCAATATCCTTGGGATCAGTATATTTAATGCCATATTGTACAGATTTCTACTTGATGCTATCTATACTCATACCTGAGCCCCTCCTGGCAGCTCTACACATGGGGAGTCAGCCTATGATTTTAGGGGTGAGAGAATTGTCATGCCATATTTAACCATCTGGTGATGGAGTCAGTACAGAGCATGTATTCCCAACTGTAATGGGTGAAACATAGCAGTCCTCCATCCCTGTGTATAAAGTGCCACTGGAACATACCATATACTTCCTGAGTTTTCCATCTGGTGTGCAAATGAGGTGCCCACCAAAGCCCATCATTACACAGAAGATGGAACATGTGGTGATTGTTTTGCACACCAACTGCTTAACATTTTTCTGTCAGATTCTTCAAGGAGAGAAATCATAGCAGGAGAATAAGAGAGTACTGCTCCTTTTTACAGCACAGAGGTAGTGTGAGGAAGAGTCCATATTTTTGTCTCGACATCATGCATAAGGATTACACCCTGAGGCTCTTGCAGGAGGGCTATCCTAGGCCTCAGAATAAGGCTAAAACCTGGAATCTTCTAGACAAGTCTGTCTTACATGCTACTGCCACCTCAAACACAGGGGTGGGGGGAGTATTGTTACCATTATAGTGACATGATGAGGTGCCATAATCTTAATGACCTTCAACAATGGGAGGATGAATATAAACAGTAATAACCACCTCTGTATTGTAAGTATAACTTATTTTAGATACACAAATAACATGCCGCTGTATGCTATCCACAAAGTTTGCATTATGCACTTTTTTATATCTCTAGCCCTTGAAGAGATTGAAAGAAATATGCAGCTGCAGAGGAGCAGATTGGAACACCTAAGAGAATGTCAGGGTGGTTATGCTTCATAATATCTGAATGTTAATATTAACAGTAGTAGGGATTAAAAAAACAATGCATAACTTTCAAACACCAGTGCCACATCAGTGATGTGTGTCAGTACTTGCATAGCTGAATAGGAACAGTATGGCTGTGCAATGTTAGAACTGTTACTCATACCTCTTCCTTGTATTGCTGGACAAGTGGGTCATGATCTTAAGGCTGTGTTCTGACACTAGGGGTCTGCCTGTGGGTTCAATCTTTCCCCCAAACCCACAGTTGTATAAGGAAAACATATTTCATAAATGTTTTCCTGTCTCAGTAGTATCGCTATAACATAACATTGGTTATGTATGTAAGATTATTGTTAGTTGAGTGGACATTTTCCAATATCAATAGAAGTTTATTTCCTTTGCTTATCACCTGTGATTGATATATGTATGTCTGAGTAGCATGTTTACTTTGTATAGCTACAGTATTCCCTGACATCAAAATGCATTCTGACCAAAGGCACCCACTGATCTATCTATAAGCTTCTTCTAGTAATCCTCTGTCCATTACACTGTATGTAAGAATGCAAGTAGGCTTTTGAACTTTGTGAGTATTTACTGGTTTGACAATTATATTATGCTTAATTATATCATTATCAGCATAGATAGAAATTTACTTTTTATTGAATTTGTATTTTCTTTCCCCTACCTAGGTCCCAGTTTGCCACAGTTGTCTCCAGACTTTCTACCCTACCTGTACCACCTGCATCAGGTATCCCTGCATCAAAAGCCACTACAGTTGTACCCACTGGTAGCAATGTCAGCGAAGTTGAAACCTTTGTCACCCACTGGCAACAGACAGAGATTATCTGGAATATCATCAACAGGAGGTTGGATGCCCACATTGGTCAAATGGTGACCATTTTCCAGTGAGTTGTTGAGCTGTGTATCTGCACAGCATGATCTCCATCATCTGAGCCAGACCCCAGTGGTGATAGTACCCAGAGACTGTAGCTGCAGACACCCAGTCCTGAGCAACATCAGTGGTCATGTAGAGCTGATGAGAAATGTCAGTGCAAGTTGCATAGCAACACTGAAGTCTAAACAATGTCCTGCCCTACATATACTGGCCTTGTCTACAATTGCTAGAGCAAATGAGCTGAGAATTGTTGTGTGGAAGCTATCAAATGCAAAATATGGTAAAGCATATACCTTTAGTCTGACCGCTTCCATGGTTCAGCTTATTCACAAAGTGATATGTATTGTCAGTGCACAGAGTGAAGGGTTAAAATCCACCCAGAGTCATGTATTTTTTCACTTTTCTACATCCAGTCTGTAAATGTGTAAACACTTGTCTGTAATGTGTTTCCCTAACAACTTCAGGGTGACTGTTTCTATGTCTCACCTAGTAAATGCAATGTTTGTTAGAATGTAACTGAAAGGAATGATGCTGTAGAATATGTATGTGTGCTGTACCTTTAAAAAGCATTTCCAAGGTCTGCACGTGCATATAAATAGCAAGCATGTGCTAGCTTCAGTGCCATTTTGAGAGTGCAGCCAGAGAGTGAGCATGTTTGAGTGTGACAGTTTGTTTATATGTTTATCTAAGTTAAAGTTACTAAGCCTTAGTCCTGATGTGTTTGTACATAATAAATGTTTGTACATAATAAAGCTTTTTGAGCAGAACCATGAATGTTTGTCTCTTTCATCCTAACCAGACCAACGACAAATGGATTCATATCCCTTAAGTCATCTCATTCTTTTCTGCCTCCTGTCTGTGTAACTGTGTAACACTCACCTGCTCTCTGCTTCCCTGATGCCTTCAGTGTGACTTCTGTGGTTAATCTTGTAAATAATGTATTTGGTGGAATGTCACTGAAGGGGTGCACTTTTATACATCGAACTACACAAACCTTGAACAACCAATCCCAAAAGATCAAAAGCCAAAACACTGACAAAAAACAAACATTATGTTTTTTGCAGGGGAGCAAGCCCCCATACACCTCCCATGTTAAGGGCTGCACCCCTCACCCCACCTTGAAATTATGTATACCATCCCCAGTACCGTTCTACAATGGGGAAAGGGCAAATTCCCCAATCCTCACTGTGCACAATCTTGCATAGACTTAACACTGGCAGAAGCAATCAAATGAGTTTCGATCACTCCTTCTGGTGTTAATATTTTAAAGATTTTGAATGTTTGATTTTATGGAATGCTCTTCACTGAAGAGGGTAATGGGGTCAAGTCCCATTAGGCCTGCCTTTTTCTGCTTCTGTTCTGCAAATATGTAACACTCAGCTGCTGTGTGCTTCCCTGGTACAGTCAGTTTGAATGCTTTTATTACATTTACTTTAAAGTACCATTACACAGATCAGACACTGATAATATCAGGACTGGTGTAGGTCAGCAAATCTCATTACTTTTCGGCATCCCACCTATCCTATCTGAGTTTCCCATTTTCTAAGTTCATGTACTTCAAGATGATATCTGTGTGTATGTCTTATACCTCTTCTCCACTGTATTTTGCATCTCTGATTTGGCCATTGCAGTCTTTCTCCATTTCTGTCTGTTTATGTTGCCCTAGTACTGCTCTACCCACCACCCTTGGGCGTACTTCCTTCCTGAGGACCTTAGTATTACCTTCTGTGTGTGCCATTTTACACACACTACAAGAGGCTCATGTGTGATCAATGTTTAATATAGTTACCTGTAGTTTAATGTGGCTGAAGTCAGTCTAATATGATCTTTCTGTTGGTCCCACTGTGGCTGCAATGAGCAACTCATCATCATGCAATGTGGCTGAGCCACATGTATTATTAATGGCGTCAGTGCTCATCTTGCAAGCACTTTAAGCATTGTTTTGACCAACCAGCACCACATTACTCATGTCTGCTGACCCTAACCCTGACACTACCTC
The DNA here is from genome assembly GCF_019279795.1 of Protopterus annectens. Classification (NCBI taxonomy): domain Eukaryota; kingdom Metazoa; phylum Chordata; order Ceratodontiformes; family Protopteridae; genus Protopterus; species Protopterus annectens. The sequence goes on from NC_056739.1 coordinate 256,151,755, forward strand.
TGCTTAAACCCAAACAAGCACAGTACCTTTAGAAAAATTATTTTCTTAGTAATATTATTTATGACACTTGCACTCAGAAAACACATGCATGTACAAACACAACATTAAAACTAGCCCTAAACCCAACCCTAAGTCTAATGCTAAGCAACAAACAGACAAACACACACTGTGACTGTCAATGACATCCCAAAAAGTATCCCCTTACTGAACCCTAACTCTAACCCTAACCCACAAACATGCAGGCACACACACTCAAGTCTTGTGCTGATAACTATGTAATTCACATACAAATAGTCCAATGAAAAGAGCAAATGTTATGTTTTTTTAACATTACTGCACAGTGACTGCATCCGCGACTCAGTAGGGTGGGGAGATGAAGATATGTTACCCATTTTCTTATAGCAACATGTCATTTGTGTGGGTTCAGTGTGTTACATTTGATATTATGCTTCCCAGAATGGGATTTCACAATATGAATTGCTTTTCTGCAAGAGCTATGATCCACAATGTTCACTGTTTCTGTTGTCCATCATTTTATTAATTTCAGATTTTTATCCTCCTCTTAAAGCACATAACATCTGTCTTCACTTAGGTGTTTCTCTTCATCATTTTGCTATGTGTACCTTCTAACTAGAAGAGGAATTTAGCAATTACAGTCAAAATAAAGAATAATATAACGTAGAGCTCAAAACTAGAAATTTTCTGCATGTGTTAATCGCACTGTTCTGGTGCCAGCTGTTTGCTCTTAATTAACTGTGCGTGAAATGTCAGTGCATTATATTGATTGTGCCTACAGGCAGACTTCCTCAGAAATTAAGTGCTGTAGTAAAAGAAAAAGTTAGGCTGAAGTCATTGTTTCCAAGAAACAGTCAATGTTTTTCAGCACTGTTTTTATCTTTAGTATGAAAGCATGGTGACATAGTTGGATTACATAATTCCCACATTTTATTCTGGACCTTAGTTTTGACAAATGAACAACTTCTGTACTCTAAATTCCATCATCGGTATGTTCATTGCTATGTTTGTGCAGAAACCTTTAGCTAGTTTTATCTATTTCTCCCCTCAGGCAGCCTTAGTTCAGTCAAGCAAATGTTGAATCTGAAACCCGTCAATGAGATTTTAATGCCATTCTTTGTTCAAATTTCTTAAAAGAGATAGCCTGATTTGCTTTTGTTCCTCAGTAAATGATAAGCAAATCTTGTTTTTTTTTTCCTATGTATGGCACACCTCTTCCTAACATAATAATTAAATACTTAGTTTTGTTGTGTCTCTTAACACTGGTTATCTTATTGCATTGCTTGCTCTTTGGGCTCTTTCTGAAGTTGATTCTAAGGAAACCAAAGCTTCATTTGTCATATTATCAGTGTGAAAATGTAATGCAGTCTCAAAATGCATTGTGTGTTACATGCTTTTCCTGGGTTACCGTCAGCACTAAATGGAGAGCATGTTTTTAAACTCAATACACACATACAGTGTATTGACAGTTAAGGATATGTAATAACCATCACCAAGGCGGTTTATTAAAAAATGCCTATAACTTCATTCTAAATCCTGTTTTTCAGCTGATAACTCCTCTTATTGTAGCTGAGCTCACTCAGCTAGAGTCTCAAATGTCTGGAATGCATAATAAGGAAAAAAAACACTGCAAATTTATTTGTCAGCAAAAACTTTGAAGAATAATTATGGGGGTCATGGGAGCCACTGTATGAGATGCCTACCTAGCTTACTGTCTCCATGCCTAGCAGATGCTAAACATTACTTTTTTATTGAGTTGAGGGGATTAAATAAACTATAGCAGGAGGAAACTTAGGTTATAGTGGATTAGAATGCATAACACCTCTAGAATTTTTAAATCACTAAAAGACTATGTAATTGTAAGTAGGGGAAACTAAAAAACACATAAAGAAAAATCTAGCAAATCTAGACTTTCCACTGTGTGATACCTTAAACCTCTTATAACAGAGACAACATGGGATATATGATAATTACCCTTTAAGAATATCAGGTGTTTCAGCTAAATTGCTTAAAAAACACAAAGAAAAATGTAGCAAATTGTCTCTGTTACAAGAGGTTTAAGGTATCACACAGTGGAAAGTATTGCTAGATTTTTCTTTTTGTGTTTTTTTAACCAATTGGTTTAACTGTGTGACCTTTTTATTCATTGTTTTAGTTTGTTAGTTGGAATATTTTGTAGACACCCTAACGTTTATGGATATCAGTTCAGTAAGACAATCTTGTGTTTCCAAAAATCAAACATTCCTCTTATGCTGTGCTGATTATGCCATAAGAAGGCAGAAACATGCATGTCCATGGCTAGAGGGTTTGTCTTTATTGGCCTGAAATTGTCCATAAATAGACTTAAAAATAAAAGAAAAAGTCATGGACATTCAGAATTCCTATTTAGCTGAAACACCTGATATCCTTAAAGGGTAATTTGCATATATCACATGTTGCCTCTGTTTCAGGAGGTTTAAGGTATCACACAGTGGAAAGTCTAGATTTGCTAGATTTTTCTTTTTGTGTTTTTTAACCAATTGGTTTTGTTGTGTGACCTTTTTACTCATTGTTTTAGTTTATTTGGGATATTTTGTAGGCAGCCTTATGTTTATGGATATCATTTGGGTACGATGACCCTGTGTTTCCAAAAGTCAAACATTCCTCTTATGCTGTACTGATGAGGCCATAAGAAGGCACAAACATATGCATGTTCACAGCTAGAGGGTTTGGCTTTATTTGCCTGAAATTGTCCATAAATAGACTTAAAAGAAAAAGTTATATGGACATTCACAACTGCTATTTAGCTGAAACACCTGATATCCTTAAAGGGTAATTTGCATATAGCCCATGTTGCCTCTGTTACAAGAAGTTCAAGGTATCACACAGTTGAAAGTTTAGCTTTGCTAGATTTTTCTTTGTGTTTTTTAACCATTTGGTTTTCCTGTGTGACCCTTTTACTCATTAATTTAGTAGGGGAAGTTAAGGAAAACAACAAAATATAGAATTGTATGCAGCAAAAAAAGTAATTGTGTGCAAAGTGCAGTTAAGTAGGATGAGAAGGAGAGTAAAATGTTGAATATGTGTTTAGAAACGTTATTAGAAAAGCAGCACAATTTAAAATACAGAACATGCAAAAACAATACAGCATTAAACTTGTCTCTGAATGGTATTTTCCTGTATCACAGAAACGCAGACCCTTTTTGCCACATCTCTTACCTCTGATTGTGTTTTTCTTATGAATCTCAGCTGTGGTATGCAACATAACCTAGGACAGGCCCATGTTAGAAGAATAAATATCTGAAGATATGTAGTTATAATGTATTAATTTGTCATTCCGTCTGGTATTTTCTAAAGCACCTACCAATGTCGTTCCAGTGGAAAAATAGCAGCTAGGCTTTCACCTGAGAGCAGCTCACAATTTCTAATATGCAAATAATCAAGCCCCTTAAAGCCTTGTCTGCTGCTTCTAATTAATGCTATAAACCACACACAGACAACTTCATCCATATCTAATAAAAGCCAATACTTGCATGTCTTAAAATCAGTCTATCTTACCTAACACACTCAGTTGGTCACTTCACACACAAGCAGTCAAATTACAATCAGAGCTGCCTCTGTCTTAATAAATGTTGCTTCTGGTGTTAGCCTTGGTATATACACAAAAATAATTATTTCCTCTTGTGATTAAAGTACAAATTTCCTAGGTCTAAAACTGCTGAAAAATAATATAACAATTCCAAGATGTTAACCATTCACCATATCCATCCCAAACTATGAGCTTCAGTAGTCATAAACAGTATTTTTCATCATTACTGCTTGAATATAAATAAAATGTCAATTTAATAAGTATCAAAAGGAGATTAGGTAGGGGTATAAAGTTTGGATTTGTGTGCCTGTGATAGAGCATGTGTTTGGGAATACGTAAGTGTATCCATGGCTGTCTTTGACTATGGAGAGAGGGTGGTCTTGTTTGTGGATCTGTGAATATGTTACTGTTAGGGGGTCCATCTGCCAATGCAATGCATGGGCCACTAGGAGGGACACAACTGCAGTCAGATCTGTCTGTGCTACTGCTAACTACAGTGTGATTCAGAGGCATGTTAATAAGATAATAATTATGTCTTTCTCATTGTGGATATAGCTGATTACAAACTGATTTTCTTATCATCGTAGAAATTCACTTACCTGCTGTAGGCAATTTCTGCAAGTGTTGAACACCTGTCTGAATTCCAAGGAATGTTTCTGAAGGAATACTTTGACTCCCCAGCTTTATTCACTGGGGTAAAATCTTTTTGTTTTACTTTTGTGATCAGTGCAGATTTCAGGAAAGACTGTTTCAACAAAAGATAACCACGACAATTTTATTATATAATACATTTTATTTTATTTACATTTTGTTTAGAGGGTAGAGTGCCGATCATAGGGGAACCAATTACAAGGAACTCCTAGGTTAAAATATAAAACAAAAGTAATGAAAGAGTAAATATAATCATTGAAAACAAAGATAGTGCAAACAATCTACAAGACTCTACAGAGGGGCATAAATATAATCATGCATACGCAGTTATAGATTAGTAACTGGGTTATTAGATTAAACATGTTTTGATGACTTGTGTGATTGACCAGTTATATTTCATACAGCAAAGCCCTTTTGACAGCTGTTGAAGCTGATTCAGTGAAATACTCAGCTTTATAATCAGAAAATTGCAAGAATTAATGGGTACATATTGAGGCAATCTGGGAGGATTAAAAATGAATGACTGCATTTGTTGTTTGATCACAAGTAGAAGTCATTGACCTGCTGTAATAGAGCCATATCCCATTCCAGTTACTTTCTGCAGAACCCCTCACCTTCCTTTTAAGTCACCAGCCACCACTGTGTGCAATATAGGAAGACTTCCTCACAACACTGTACATGAGTTGTTCAAAAGCTAGGTCACTGTCAGTGTAAGAACACAAATCCCTGACTACTGGCTCTACTATTACAGGCGTACTCTCAATGTGATAATTTACAGTTGTTATAGCATTGGAATGTCAAACAAATTTGAGACACCGGCTTACAAAATTTTGTTTGAGCGGCATGTGTGAACAATCTTTTATATGAATATCAGTGGTTGGAAAACATGACAAGAATTGACAAACAGAATAAAAAGCTCCAGGAAAATGCAATGCCTGGTTAAAAAGTCCTCAGCTAAGATAAATTAAAATATTGCTTATACAGAATTTCGCTCTATCAAAGAATAATTATCAATCTAAATGAATATATACATTGATTGGAATTAATTCCTCTAAAATTCAGGTGTAAACTTGCTATAAGACTTGCAGCAGTCCTTGAAAATGTCAGCAAGCTACCAGGATAAAATTAGCATGAAAGGATCACAGCAGACTGGAACAAAAGCTCAAACACTGACACATAACTTGGTGTATTGTAAAACAGGGAATGACTCTTCTATTAGAAGTCTCATAAACATGAATTAATCAGTAATTTTCTATCAGAAACATTCTGAAAGCATATGGGTAGAGAATAAAGAAAATGCAAATACATATGTAAAATGCGTATATATCTATATCTATATATATATATATATATATATATATATATATATCAAAGGATTAGAACATGTATATTGCTTTTACTTTATATGCTGTCTATAGAATGAAGAACAGGATCATATATTTTATCTTATAAATACGTGATGTACTGCAGACTTTATTATATGTCGTATGTTGCAGACTTTCAATAATTCTTAATAACTGGATAGTAATAGCCAAACAGATATCAAGTGTAGCTGTAATAACAATGGATAGTCTCTCCTATTAGAAAGATTAGAGAAATAATAATGTCATGACAAAGCTGAGCAAGAAATGCTTGCATCTGTACTCTTTACAAAAATAAATTGTCTCAGGAGCATTTCTGAAAATAACTCTGTGACCAGATTAGGACAAAATGTAGTAAGACAATCTTCCCATTCAAGGAAGAAAAGACAACATTATTTTGTCCACAACAGTATTCTGCTTTGCTTGCTTGTTATTCTAACTGCGTGTTTTTATTTCCTCACTTAGTTTTCCTCTTAGATGTAGTGCTTGTACATACTTGTACAAAATGTTGGTACTGAAACTTGGGAAGAAAAAGCAAAGAGTACAGACTCTGGAATAGGGTTGCCACCTTTTCAGATGGCCAAAGTGGGACATTTTTGATACAAATGTCAGATTTTGCAAGCCGAAACATACCCACGGCCAGTACAAAGGTCAGAACTACACTTTTTTGCCTAAATAAAAGTTTATTCTTGTAGCATTTTGGTTGTTTATTCTGTTTCTTATAACATTTAGCTGTTTCAGATACAGAATAACTGTTTTATGCGACTATTACATAAAATATAGGAAATAATTTTGTCCTAAAATCTCAAGACATTTGCCATTTTTACAATATTTTTGCAGGACACAACTGCTCAATGAGGGACTGTCCCTCGCAAAGTGGGACAGGTGGTAACCCTACTCTGGAACAAAAAGAAAAGGTTAGAAGATGGAAAGGAGAAGTCTGATTCCCAGGGGGACCCATCTGTGAGATAAGAGGTGGAAGAAAGGCTTGCCAGCAAATTCCAAAGGGACTTCTACACTGTCGATAGGGCAAGGTCCTACCTTCTCTTGCTTGTTAAATTAGAAGCACTAAGACTTTGTTATCCTATAATTAACTGTAAACTGTAATTTATGAGGCATGCAGTTATTAAAAAGAGTTTAAATGTGAGGAAGCAAAGCACCACAGTTTGGAAGCAGAAATAAGACCTGAAAAGTTGAATTATAAAAGTAATGGTATTAGAGACTTAGAATGGGATATTAGACTAGAAAAAGTATCTGTAACAAGACCTGGAGACCTAGAAACAGATATTTATTAACATTGACTAAACTATTTCAAAAGAAAAAGCATCAAAAGAAAGCTAAACGTGTTAATGAACCATCTCAAAAAGAAAGGTCTCAAGTAAAATTTTTAAAATTGTACAAGGGAACAGAGATGCTTTTAAACCTCAGAAAGATTTCCCCAGAAAGAACAGGGGCACCAAATTAATTTAGAGCTAAATGGAATGAAATTCATGAATTTCTACAAGATACAACAGCCCATCCTACAGTAGATTGGGGAAAAATAAATGAAAAAATTTAGGAGAAAGAAGAGATTTAAATGAACATATTCATAAAAATGAGATACTTATAAATCAGTATAGGGCCTTATTTTCACTCTGAGAAATGAGAACAAATAAACCAGAAGAAGAAAAAGTCAAAACAGTATATGCTAATGAAGGGAAAGTAAATCCAAACTAAGATGAAACAACAACTAAAAGGAAATTCAAAGGAAAATGTATTGATTGTAAAGAAGAACAAATAGCCAGTGATTGCTATGTACCAGGTTGAAGATGAGCTGGACAAGGACCTACCCAAAAAAGAAGACAAGAAGAAAATGAATGGGAGAAAACAAAGTTGAATAAAGGGAGATAAGGATGGGGTTCCTCAAGCTCTTTTGGAAAGATTGGAAAATCTTGGAAAAAAGATGGCAAATCCTTAATTATCCTGTTAGGAATATGGGGTGTCTGTTGCTTCCATAAAATGCCTCTGATGGAAGACCATATGCTCAAATTTGGATAGGAGGTCATTTATACACACTTAATATTTATAGGAGTCACAGTTAGCATTACTACACTAACATTCCCAGGAAAATTAACTTACAATTTTGCAAGGATTGGGAGAAGAAATTTTTCAAGCTCAAATATATCTTCCTGTAAAAACAAAGACAGGTGCAGATACTTTCCAACATGGATGAGTATCACTTCCTCACCTACAGAATATCATTGATATTGACATTCTGTAACAGATAGTTTACATTATAGATTTGTGTAACAAGGATTGATAAAGGGACCATTAGACAAAGTATTAGTCATATCTGAAGCTCTACACAAATATAGTGAGTGTCAAGAAACCAGGACAATATGATTTAGGTGGGTTACTGAAAACATCAAATCAAGAGTTGTCTCAACTAAGATTTTGTTATCAGTATATTTTTGCTAAACATAGTAATGATTGTGGACAAATCCCTAACATTATTCTGAAAGTAAGAGGCAGTCGCAAGAAATCTATAAAACAGTATCCAATCAAGAAAGAAGCAGAACAAGCAATATTGAATACTGTAAAAGCCATAGAAGCTCAAGGGGTTGTGAGAAAAATCAGTTTACCAGGCAAAAGCCTACACTGACCTGTAGCCAGATGGGAAATTATTGGCTCACTATTGATTACACAGCACTTAATAAGGTAGTACCTCACTATTTTCCATTAATAGGGATCATGCCTGATCTTATTGCTCAGATTCAGGAAAACATGAACATTTTACTTCGCATTGGATGTGAGTAATGTATTCTGGAGTATTGCTCTGGATGAAGATTCACCGTGGAAATTTACCTTTAATGTAGAGGCTCAACAATATACTTGAACAAGAATGCCTCCGGGCTTTCATAATGCTCCAACAGTTTTTCATCATGTAATCCAGGAAGTACCAAAAACTACTGAAATGTAGATACTTTATTGTTCAGTATGTAGATGACATCCTTGTAGGAACAGATACTGAAAAGCAGCACTTGAATACACTGGAAGAAATCTTCCTAGCAATAAGACAAACATGATTAAACTGAACCCAAAATAAGGGTCAGTTCATGACGACCTATTTTACTTCTTAGGCATCTCAGTATCAGCAGGATAGAGGAGTATTAGTGACAATAAAAAACAATTGATTAGACAGTTGCAAATCCAGCTACTGTCATAGGGTTTAGACAAGCCCTAGGAATTTCTGGATTCTCAGTGTAAAACAAAACCCTTCATTGACATGCTTAAAGGAAGCAAGAAGGGAGATGAACCTCTCAGCTGGAACAATGAGACATTAGCAGCCTTCTCTAAGACCAAATAACTTATTTCTGCACCTGCTTTGTGTGCCACAGAAAGAGACAAAGAGTTCATCATACAGTTTGGGCATAATGGTGAAATTATAATGGCTATAATATTGCAAGAAAGATGATGTCACTATCAGGTTTTAGGTTGTTATTCTGGAAATATGAGTCCAGTTGAGAAAGGAATGAGAGAATGTGAAAAGCAAGCCATTATAGCAGAATGGTCCACTCTAATGATACACCATATGATTCAAAGCTCAGCAGTTACATTACTGAGTGAACATAACCCAGGAAAATACATACTAGAAGGAAATCCAAATGGCACGGACAATGCACAACTCTGTAGAATCACTGCAAGTGTTGCAAATCAGAAAGCAGAGATTACATTTGAATCCCCTCAAATTAAGTTTTATTGTTTATTTACCAAAGGGAATCTCATGAATGTCCTGACATGCAAAGTGAGGAGGAACACTTAAGGGTTGGCACCCAAACCACTGAAGGAGCATCAGATTGGTGCATAGATGGGTCCAAATATTGAAGTTCTGAAAGGGGGTGTTTTGGGACAGGAATAGGTTTACTACTATATTCCAGAAGACAAAACAATTTGTCATCAAAACATCATACTAAAATTCTGAAAATTAAAACAAAATCCAGCTTAAATGTCAAACATCATAAACACAACGTTTGATGTTTGACATGCCATACTTCAGGTTTCGAAAGTCAGTATGTCCTGTTATTTTTTAGCAGGGGAGCAAGCCCCCCACACACCCTGCAAATTATATATATCAACTCTGAGATGACACTACAGTGAGGAAAGGGGTAAGTTTCCTGATCCTCACTGTACTGTGATCTCCATTCACAATGCTAAACTCATAATAATGAATTAAGATTTACAGTCATTATTATGATGCCATATTATTCTTGTTCGGCATTGTGCAACTTTGAAAACTGCCTTTTGCCCACACGACTTTCTGACTCAAGACTTCAGGGTTTTCATTGCAGACCTATAAATCAACCATTGCTCAGAATATGAGATTAAAGTGGAAGATAAGGTGGGTAAAATCACTCAGATTCAATGTAATGGGATCATCATGACACCTGCTGTGTGCAGATTAGCAGTTATTAGGACACATGAAATGAAGCTGTTATGTGGTCCAGGATTTGAACAAGGTGCTCACATGACCTTAAATGTGAAAACAAACAAAGATAGTCAACAGTTTGGAAGATTAGTAAAAATTCTGAGAGGGCAGACAAATATTATCCAGAAAGACAAAATGTAGGAATTTTAAATCATACAAGAGAATGAATGCATATGAGTTATAATTTGTTCAGTGTCAGGAAAATTCAAAAAAGACTGTCTGCATAGAGCAAAGAAAATTGATCCTCAGAAAGGTAATATGTTGCTAACTTCTTTTCACAGTTTTCTAGGTCATCCAGAAATGGAAATACTACACAAATTGTTAGTTCTATATTTATATGGCAAAGTATGACAGCAGACATTCAAAATCAAGTAGTTAGATGTGTCACTTTGAAACAAGATTGACTCCCACAAGCACTGGGAACCCAGGAAAGGGTACAAGTGGATTTTGTAGGACATCTTCTAAATGCACCAGGATGATTCCATTTCTTATTCACCCTAATAGATAGGTATACTCGATGGGTGGAGGCTCATCTGGCAATAAAGGAAGATGCCAACTCAGTAATTAGAATAATGAGTGAAAGGATCATCCCAACAAGGCAGAACCCCAAGAAAAACATATTGACCGGGGGACTCACTTTACTGGGATAGTAACAAAACAAATATGCCATGTTTGGGGAATTAAGCAAAGGTTTCCTACTGATTACCATCATAAGAGTTCCAGGAGAGTTGAAAGAGGTAATAAAACTCTGAAAGAAGGATTAAAGAAATTATGAAATGATGACAGGTTGACTTATGAATTTACAAGAAGAAATCTCTTATAGGATACTATTAGAAGAAACAAAACTGTGGGTCCAAGACCAAATCAGTTAGACAAAAGGGAGAGTCTGAAAAGCTAGACAAGCCTACAGTCTAGAACTTCATAAACAAAATGAGATTAGAGAAAAGAGGGAGGGACAATTGAAACAAGGAAATCCTGTAAATGGTCCTCCAGTTTGGAAAAGACAGCAAATGGGAGTTAAAATGGTTAGGGTCTTATGTTTCTACCAAAGTTGGACTAGTGGCTATACAAGTATAGCTATACAACAACCAACCGACAAAAAACAGTTGGATTCATAAAGATTATGTTAATGGAGTAAAATGGAGGGTAGAAATTTAATTCAGTTATAAATGTAATAACTGATAAATGTTAGGATATAGGTACACAATATCATATAAAAATAATAAGAATGTGATTCTTTTTTTTTTCTATAGATAATTTCAAGAAAAAAAGATGGAACAATGAAAATCCTGATAGTTGTGATCCTGATGAAATTCATTTTTTTTATTCTGTCAGGGAGTAAATTTTTAACACCTTCAACAAATCACTATACATGTGCTTAGAAACATTTAATGCCAAACAATGTTAGCTATGTGCTGACATTCCACAAGAAATTGAAAGGAGAATTCCATGATGACCTATTTCATTTACTCTTCTAGATATGTTAAACCTCACAGACCAAGACTGGCTCCAAAGAAATGACTTGATTCAAGAAATAGAAACTGAACATCTTTTTTAAAGACTTGGTAAATAAATATCAACAGACACATTTATGTGTATAAAATAAAACTGTCATCTCTTTGGGGGAAAAAGTTCTTGTATCATAACCCATGCTATCCCAAATACCACTGAACAAAGGTCTGAACATGCTAGTAATAATACTTGCAGGGCATTTTTAAAACACTAGAACAACATTGAGTTAAATATATGATTCTAATTCAGGCATATATTACATACATGGGAAGACAGCCTCCAAATGGCTTCCTGAGAATTGGAGTGGATTGTGTTACTTAGGACATATTATTCCATACATTAGTCACACTTCAACATTGACAAACTAATATACCTACACCAATGCAAGTAAATGCAAGTAAAACCACAAACTGTTCATTCCACAAAACCTTGCTGTAGTACATGAACAACAACCACTAGCACCAGGAATTAATGCTTTTATTCAATGATTTAAGTGCTTATGTTCCCTTAAATAGAACTTCATCAGAACTAAAATTCATCATTCATAAAATATTTAGATACTTCACATTTTAAATCACATGATAAAATCCAACCTATCTTAAAATCACACCAATAAAACCAATCAAAATGATTTTTATAAGAAAGAAACTAAACTGATGGAAACAAGTTATTTGTAACTACTTTTACCTTAGATAGTAACAGTATAGGAGATGTGTTATATAAAAATTGGGCATTATTGTCAAGTGATAGAGTGGTTTATTATTATTTTTCAAAGACGAGCTATTATTTCCTTTCAAATAATTTTAATTGCTCTCCCTTTTCTGAAAAATACAGGGGTTTTCTCCCAACTTATGTTTCTAAAATTACAGGTATGTTTAAGTGTGGGTGTTGCCCCAATGTTCATATATTTCTGTCAAAAATGGTTTTGAAGTATGGGATGCTATATATAAAATGAATGGTATTTTTTTCCTGCAGTTGCAAGATGATAGTATACCTTGCCCAGTGCAGAGATTGTTCATCATTCTATGTTAGAAAAGCATCTAGAAAGCTTAAGGAATACATTTATGGACATTTGCTTGACATTGGTAAGAAGAAATCAACAAATGCTTTATTTACACATAAACAAATAGAGAGTGATGAATCTTTTAGTTTTTTTTTTTTTTTTTTTTTTAAGTTATGGAACAGGGTCAGTTAGACCAATCGAGTGTTATCGTGGATGAACATTTAGAAAAAAACTGAATTAAGATGGTTGTTAAAATTGGATTGCACTAGTTTCCCAGGCTTAAACAATTCATGCTCCATTAATTCTGTCTTAAAATTAAAATACCTTGATGTTTAATTATTGTTTCAATTATTGCTGTAATAGTTAGGTATTTAAATGTTTTATGTGCAATGAATTTTAGTTCTGATGAATGCTCATTTATGGGAACAAAAGCCCTTAACTCATTGATAAAAGTATTTATTCCTGGTACTAGTGGCTGTAGTTTGTGCACTACAGCAAGTTTTTGTGGATTGAACACTTCAGCATTGCCTAATTATTACATCAGAAATGTTAGATTAAGCAAAAAAATCAATCTTTCCATTCTCTGGAACAGGGAATGCAATTTGGGAAATTCGAGTGTTGTCAGTACTATTAGAGAAATCAAGCAATACTACTTTTGAGACAATACATAACTTTATTGTAGAAATGACTGCCATGAGAACTGTGGTTCTACCAAACCACATGACATTAAATTTTGTTCTTGCTAGTAAAAGCGGTACTTCTGCATTGGTAAGAGAGGAATGTTGTACTTGTTCCTGCATTTGTAAATAATTGCATTGACCTTCAAATATTACAATCATATAAACAAATGTAAATATATACATCAATTAATATAATATATACTAAAAATATTGAAAATAAGCAGTGCTAAACCAATATATTTCATAAATCACGGTTTTATTTGCATTTTTTTCATGGAAAATATAAAGAAAAGAAATAGAAAAATTCTTCAGACTTGTACTGCCTTGCTGCATGTATTTAACTAGGTCAAAAGTCTTGTCAGTAAGGACCATTATACATCATTTCATCAAAAAAAAACCCAAATATTATCTTCTCTCAAAAAGTAATATCAATATTTAGTAAAATATGGACTGCTTGATGAAACCCTCCAAAATGTACGAGCACATTAAAATGCTCCTACATAGAATGTGGCTAAATTGGATGTAGTCCAACCAACTCATATGCTACATCAACAGATTAATAAAAAGTTAAATAATAAAATTAGAATTACACAATTAGTTTTTATACGGAGTTCTTTTTTGCATTACATGTTCCCTTGTGTTATATTCTGGCCTTATCAATATTAAGTAGCACTTTGGACCAAAAATGGAAAGCAGCAACCCAGAACCAGATGCCAAGATGGCAAATATCTCCACTGCGACCATATACTTGCCTTGTGTGCTGATGTAAGCTGGAATAAATGAGCTCCACACACTGACAAATATGAACATGCTGAAGGTGATGTACTTTGCTTCATTAAAGCTATCCGGCAGGTTACGAGCTAAAAAGGCTATTATAAAGCATACACTTGCCAGAAAGCCCATGTATGTCAGCATGCACCAGAATGCTGCTGTGGAACCTTCCTGACATTCAATAATAATCTTCCCCTTCTGAGATCTTAGGTTATTGCTTGGGAATGGTGGGTGTGAGGCTAGCCATATGCTGCAGACAATGACCTGAAACAGAGTACATATGAAAATAATCGTATAAGGCAGTTTAGGACCAACCCACCTTCTTAAGTTACTGTTTGGTTTTGTGGACTTAAATGCTACCACAACTGTAATTGTTTTGGCTAGCACGCAAGATAGGCACATAGCAAATACCAGCCCAAATGTGACTTGACGAAGCATGCACGTGATTGTGTTAGGATAACCAATGAAGTTCAAAGAACAGAGAAAACAAAAAATAAGTGAAGTAAGGAGAAGAAAACTAATACTACGGTTGTTGGCTTTAACAATTGCTGTTTCACTATAGATCACAAATATGATCAACACCATAGTAGCATGCAATGCACTAAACAGAGAAATTGCTGTCAGAACAATGCCCAAGGGCTCTTGGAATGATAGAAATTCAGTTGTTTTTTGGACACATTTATCCCTTCGTTCATTTGGCCAGGTGTTGTCAGGACATATTCGGCAGTCTGTTGAATCTACAAGACAACAAATTAAATCCATCACTGTATATGTCATTCCTGATATTCTCATCATTCAGATGCATTGACTGAAAATGCATTGTTTGGTTTAAAGTTATTAATCTTGTAGCAAACATAGTGAGATCTGTTGTCATGCACTTCAAAAATGCCTTTACATGTAAAACCTCATATTTAGAATTTTACCAGAAAAATTACCTTGCTGTATTACTTCAGACAGTATGTATTACTTATACTTAACACTTTTTAAATATTCTATAATTAAGTCTTCTTATATAAACTGTTGTGTCCCTTTCAAAATATTTTTCCTTTCTTAACCTGGTACAAACACATATAATGAAACGTAATGCCCTTTTATCTGTGTTGTATTTACTTATGTTTAATCATAAATAATAAAAGAACAAGAAAATAGTCAGTAAATAATCACTAACTTCAAATTTCAAAATCACAGGAAATACTTAAAACAACATTGCAGGACAGTGTCAAGTAAATAAAGAAAACATCTAAGCTATACTTTACTATATTCCTAACTTTATCTAAGAGAAATTACTGTACCCTATTTAACTTACTTACAGAGTAAGGCAAACAGATGTAGTGAGTGGGTTTTCCAGCTGATGCTGTCAGGTCAATGACAAATTACAAAATGCTTAATCTCTCTGTCTCAGAGAGTTGTTAAAGTAATATCTCAAATGTTACTGCTTGCAGGATGACATCACTTCTTGTCATCTGACTTTAGTTCCCAAGCTAAACCCCCACTGCAAAAACTGCCAGCCTTTAACATCTACTTGTGAAAAATACATAGCCCTCAGATCGTTGTAGCTGCTGGAAGACATAAAGCAATAAAGCACTTACAAGACAATATAGAAGGCTTCCTAGTTTTACACATCCTGTCCCCTTCTTGTATTAAAACCATCTTTTATGGCACAGTTATAAAATACTTTAATCTCAACTACTTTTATGAACTTTTGCAAGTTAACCTTCTATGTTCCTGTTTCCTCTGTTAAACATATACACATTTACACAGTTACAATAGTGTGTGTGTGTGTGTATATATATATATATATATATATATATATATATATATATATATATATATATATATATATATATATATTTCTGCTCTTTTCCAGTAGGGTACACTGTGGACACATCTCTAAGCTGAGTACTCTACAACATATCTCTTCAGCACACGTCTGTACAAACCACCTTATCTGACATACAGTTCTAATACATTTGTTGCACAAGCATGTGAATCATATTGATATTCACAAATGACATATGATTATTTGCAAAATTCCAGCTAGCTGTGCTGACATTACTGCTTTTTGTCGCACACATATAAATCGTATTAATACAAATGACATATAATTCTTTACAAAATTCCAGATAGTGGGGCTAGCAGTATTTCCCTTTTGTCACACTTTGCATTAGCAGTTTTGTTTTGTTCACAGCCTTGCATGCATTCTTTGTGGAGTCTACATGTCTTCTTTTGGTATCCCCCCAAAGACACCCTGTAGCAGAAATGGTAGTCTTCTAAATTGCCTGTATTGTTGTGTGCTTTATAAGACAGAAAAGTCAGCCAGCATTCAGTTCAGCATTGGTGCCTCATCCAGGATGAGGTTCTGTGCTTTACAACAAGGATAGGGTCTGACTTCCCATAACCCAGAACAGAATGAAGTGGGTGAATGGAAATTCTGTCTCAGAAAAAGTGTTCTACACTGTTTCATTAATGTGGAGCAAAAGGATATTTTACATTTCACAATATGATGGAAAGCATACTTTTCCACTTGGTGTGTGCATTAGAGCATCTGTGTGCGCATATGTGCAGGGTCTGTATTATATCAATGAACACTTAAAAAAGTGAACGCTGATTTATCAACCTCATGTAAGTGAAAGCTTACAATCCTGAACACTTGGAACAGTGATATTTTCCCAGGGAAAAAAATTGCTGTTCCACAAAAAAAAAAAATAAAAATTGCAAAACATTACATAAAGTGGGGGGCTTCACCCCCAACTTAAATATACCAACTCCGAGATCGCACTACAGTGAGGAAAATGACAAAGTAATGGAGGCAGCCAAGCAATTTCTTTCCCAGGGAAAGAAATTGCTTATTGCCATTTCGCTATTTTGCTCTTTCATGCTTTCAATTTCGATCAAGATGCATTTGAAGGATTGCATCATCAATTATATAATAGGAATGCTGTGTGCATATGTGTGTGTGTGTGTGTGTGTGTGTGTGTGTGTGTGTGTGTGTGTGTGTGTGTGTGTGTGTGTGTGTCTAAGCATATGTCAGTATATTTTATATAGGAGATAACAATGTGCCCAAGAGCTCTGATATGGCTACAATAGGTGAAAAGCTATTTTACTTCGAGATGCAATGGCCCAAGAAGTGAATGTATTAAGCAAGAACACCATTTTTTACATAAGCTGTCTGCAAGCCATGGCAGAAGAATTTAGTGTCAATAATCCATAAGAAGATGAATACATGATCAAAGACTAGTTCAGATAGTCCACTGTATATCCCCTTTGGTTTGAGGGCATAGGTGAAAAACCCTTGAACCACCCCAAATGGCTATCTGAATGATAGCATCTCCCAGCGACCCCTGCCAGGTGGTGGAAAATGAATGGACCAAATGACCCTGAGGAAGCTGATGGTTAACAAGCAGCAGAGATGAACAGCATCCAAAAAAGCATAATAATAATAATATACATCTACTCATGCAAAGAAGTACATCGTTGAGTTTACATTAGCTATAAAATGCTCTTCAATAGAGCCAGTGGGAAAAATGTTTGCAGCATGCATACTTAGTATGACAAGTAGACCTCAGAGGTGGACATGATATGTTTGTGGGTGTGTGGGTGGGTGTATGTGTGTCCTTTCTTGTTTTCATTGACAATGCAAGTATGTTTTTTGTAAGGGGATAAATAGGCAGACTGTGTGTGCTTAATGGTCTATAGCTCTCATATGAATCTGTGATTTTTTGTTTTTTTTATACAAAAGGATAATAATGCAATGAAATTCAATGCTGTCTATTGTATCAACAGAAGAGTGAAATAATGCAAATAACATTCTTCTGACATTTTAGTACCACTTATAGGATGGAATATTGAGGGCTAAATTATTTGGAGTGTCCACTACAAAATTCAGGTTATCCTTCACAGATATCCACTGAAATTCCATGTGGTAAATGACTTATGATGCAAAGGAATAGGAATATAGAAACATGGCAACAGAGGTACAACACTAGGCAAATGATCTTGAGGACCATACTATGCTTTAAGGACACACTTACAAGTTTGTACCTGTCTTTTCAAGCACTTAATAATGCCCACCTCCCAAACTGAGTATAGCCTTATTGGATAAATCCTGGTGTAAATTTTTATTTACCATTCCGATCATCAAGACTAGCATTAAGGGTATTGAAAGAACTTTTTTATTTGGCCTGTGATTTTAACATTTTCAATAGGCTGGTAAATAAGTTGAGTGAGGAACCTATCTCTCCATTTAGTTTTGTTTGATTGCAAAACCAATGGCTCAAAAACACCCACACTAGGGACCTAAATCTATACAAAGAAACTGGAGGTCAGATAGGACTGAATCTTTCATGTCTTGAAATGTGAAGCAAAGATCACATATGAGCAGTTTCTAGTCTACAGAGTATAAGGAAGGTGGTGCTAATCTATAAGGATAGTCAAAGGATATGAAACTTTTAATATTGTCAGTTACGTGTCCTTGGGTCTTTTTCAGTTGAATTATATTGTATTTCATGACAGGTCTAATAAGGAAAGAGCACAATGCTAGAATGACGTATTTGGCTCTTGAAAATAATTCTCCTATTAAATGAATTTAGCCAGCTAGTAAGACTTACTGTTGATAGTTAAAAAACATGATTATTGTATGAGAGACAGTCATTCACATGAGTACCCAGGACTCATCTGACATTAGCAGTTCCATGAGAAGTAGAATTTATAACATATTACTTTGCAACAGTTTTTTCCCTGATCATGCAATACTGCACTTTTTTGTATTTAGTCTGACATCTTGCAGTACAGCAGGTATGTACATATTTTATCTTTTAGTGGAGCTGCTTATTATTAATGGATGAGTGGGTTACAATGCCCATTGTAATTCATTCTCAAACTTGTTCAGCCACACTTCTGGGATTTTTGTAATAGTTATCTGCAAAAGCTAAATGTCAATTAGGAAAGGGCCTAGCACTGATCCCTGCTGTACTCCACTAAATACAATTTTACATACAGAAAGGGTAACAGAAAATTTCACAGCTTGTGATTCATTGGAAAGCTGGTTTACAAGCCAGTGGATAACACAGGGGCTCCTATTTTGTCTAATTTTTTAGTAATACCAGTATGAAGGATAGTGTTAAAACCTTTGGCTAGATCAAGATACGCAGTCAGCATGCAGTGACTTTTATCCATAGTCTCTGTAACCTTTACAAATAAGTTACTAGATTCAGAAGATAGGTTCACCAAGCCGAAGTGATCAGGGTCTAGACACTTAAGCTTCCTATATTGCAGAAATGAGCTCTGCTATGAAATATTTATGGTATTGCATAGAAGACTTGTGAGGTTTATAGTCCTATAATTATTTGGGACTGTAGACAGACCTCCCTTGTGCTGGAGAGTCACAGTGGCATTTCTTGTGGTATCATGCACAAACCTTGTGGATAGGCTAAGGATGAGCAGTCTAAGCAGAGAGGTCTATATTATATCTTTATCTGAAAATGTCGAATCCCACTTGTTCAACATGAAAATGGTGAATGGCCAGTTTCCTGAATGGCCAAATCACTGATTTCTTTCCAATGGAGAGAACGCCACAGAAAAACAAACATATGTAAGTGGGAGGCTTCCCCCACACCCCACAACATGCAGGGCTGTGCCCCCCACACACCCCTAACTAAATATTCTAAGTCTGAGACCACATTACAGTCAGGGAAAGGGCAGGTGTAACAGAACGGCCATCGTTGGAAAGAAATCAATGATTTGGCTGTTCAATAACCTTGGAGTTCGACATTTTCATGTCGAACAAGTGGGATTCGACATTTACAGATGTTGATACTATAATATAGACCCAAGCAGAGGCTCAAATAACACCCTGGTATGTTGCCTGGTTCCATAGTAGTATAATATTCAACCTTTGACAGGGATTCTAAGACTTGTTCCAATGTAATTTTAGGGTAGTTAAATTTTTAGGCATACTGGGGGCAGCAATGTGGGTAGTTGGGGTAAGATTAGCATTAGATGTGTCTGCTAATACATTAGTTTCATTCAAGGTTTGCATACTTGCATTTTTTCTTGATTTTGTTCTCCTATTTTCCTGCAGTTTTTTTAAAATCATCTTTCAGATGTGTGATGTAAAAAATGCACTACAAAAGCATTACTCCACCATTCACTCACTTGTACTCTATATATCCATGTAGTGATGAAAAACTTACAATTCATAATTAGTAATCAGAATACATAGGTAGTAAAATATAAAACAAAGTTGGGGGGGCTAAAGGCAGAAGAAATGTGATCACTAATACAGCAGGGTCATTCTTAGTACCTTTGCTCGTCACACAGACAGTTAAAAGAATGTTGCACATTGCTGTTATCAAATGCCACTGCCTGAAACATAATATCACTGCTAGTTACACTGGAGGCAAGTGAGGACTGATGCTTACCAGTTATTTATTCTGTTTAACAGATAGAGGCACTATGGGATTGTATTCAGTCTATTCTAAATAACCACATTATGGCCTTGTGATCATTCACTTATCCTGTGGACGGACTCCTATTCTATAAAATACATAGCTGTTGTGTGGAGCAAAACTTCCCAACTCTTTGCAACAGAACTGCATAAATGAATCCCAGGGTTCATCATTACAACCCTGAGATTACTGTCCATGAATAAATCTGCCTTAAGCCATACATCAGAGATCATGAAATTCTGTAACATCTTTAAAGCACATAGATCATGCTCAGAACCTGGATAATATGCAGCACTGTATAAAATATATTTTTCTGCACATTATAGTCATACAAAAGTCCAGCTATTAAAAAGAAATCCTTATTGATATCCCTCAAAATGAACATAACAACAGAAATAATAATAATAATAATTATAGCCTATATGTCTCTACAACACCCCCATTCACATAGAGCTCACTCTACAGTACTCACTAAAAACAAAAAAAAAAGTCAGTATTAATTTTCACTCAAGGTCTTCAGCCAAGAACTTCATCTATGTAATATTGCTGTTCATCTCTGACAATGGAATGCTGAGTTATCAGAATGGGATCATACCTTTAATGGCCACTCCAGCAAAGACTGTTGATTAGAAAAATCACAACCCACCAGTAAGGTGGATGGGGCAATAGAAGGTACCCATCATCAGGTAGACAGAAAGTTCCTTTGCAGTATTTATTGTATCCTCCCCTCATTGCAGCATTCTACTTGATAGGGATGTACAAAAACCTCACAAGACACTCAGTTTTCATTTCAGCAGCCATAGCTGTGCAGTAGTCCCCCTTTTCCTTTCTGTCTCCAACACCTGCATAAGCTAAGCTATTCTACCAATTTGGGCATTAAGTTTAGACTCTAAATCTGAGGGGCAATTTGACCAGGGAGATGTAAAAATCAGGGAATGTCAGCATTATTGATAACAATGACATGTTGCCACAGAACCCAACAAGTTGACTCATGAAAAAATGGACTGTATAAAGGTGAGTTTGAAGTCGGTGAGTAGAAGAAAGATACCTGACTTACTGACAGCTGCCCTATGGAGAGAGTTGACCCAATATCTACAAACAATTCACTTAGGCAGAAATTCTGTGGGTTACAGGTAGAAAGTAATTAAGCATGATGCTAATAAAATAGCATTACAGTGTTTATAGTCCACAAAAATAAGAAAAATAAAATGTTTTCAGGATCCGCAGCTTACTGAGAATGTCTGACTTACTTGCTGGATTAAAGTTTAATTACTGTATCAGATATAGGACTTTAGTTATCTAAAGAGTTTTTGCCGGAACTGTATCTAATTGCTTTTTGACATAATATTTTCCAAGGACTCATTACAGGTGAATAAGCTACTCATTTAAACAGAACAGAATTATGGATTCTGGACCTTTAAACACCATTTTGTGCTTCAAGATAGAGGGATAAAATCAGAAATCTTTCTTACTCTCCTGCTTCAGTGCTTTAATGGCTGGTGTGAAGACTGGTTTGGTAGAGAAGGGTGAAGGCTGCCAGCCTAGCCAGATAGAATTTTGCAGATAATTCTGTCATTTGCAAATATGAATGTAAACTACAGGCTTGTTGTCTTAAATGTAAAGAAATACTGTTATATGTGGAACTGGAAATAAATGTAACAACAGTGCACTCTACTGACCAAAGTAAAGCATGTGGTGACCCTTTGAAGTAGACAGTTTGCCGAAAAGTCTAGATGAAGAAATTTTCTATTGTTTTAACTAAGAGTTAAATTGCAAGATTTAAACATGCAAATGTATTTTTATTGCTCTGTTCCTGACCAGCTGCAAGATAACAATAGGGAGATGTTAAGAATGAAAATGCAGTCAATGTGTAGCCTGGGATCACCAGGAAAGTGTAAAAGAAATGATGTAATGTTTATCAGAACTGCAGTTTCAATTTAAACAGCGAGAATCAGAAGGCATTAAGCATTTTTGTCTCGATCATCCAACTCACAGCACTGCCTCTTGCTCACATGTAAGTTATCTTAGACTTGTGTTTTCTTTTAGTGACAGCTAGAAGCTAGAAAGATTAGACTCTGTTTTTTTGTGATGTCAGAACTGTGCTACTGAATTATTTTAAGTATTTCTGTGTGATCTCTAAACTTTTGACTAGCACTGTATAGTAGAAAGTATTGTCTTGTGGTTTTAATTATTTATTATTAAATATTTTAAAACCTCTTAACTATGGCTGGTTTGTGTAGAGATAAGTTAAGCTCTAGAGTACATTGCATATATATAAGGATCCTGTACCAATCCACTCTAATAAGCCTTGACTGTTTAGTCACATCTAACAACTGGATAATAATATTGCACAGTAATAATTGGATACCCTTTTAAGGGCCTTTGAGTAGCTGAGAAATATTAGCTGGGTGGTGGCAAGTGGTACTACCATATAGTCTGGGTAAAAGGGGGCACAGCTGGAGAACCTGTGCCAGCCTTTCCCAGGAGTGTCAGTGTGGTTGTATAAACACTTATCTCAGTGTGTGTGTGTCAGCTACTTGGGCAGGGACATGAAGCACTAGTTGGACACAGAGGGTGCTGGAGGTTTTAGCTTGCCCAGCTAGGCTGAGATCTGGACCCTATAGCTGTGCCAGTGGGGAGTCTTATTGAAGACCTACGGAGCAAGGGAGCGACCAGCCCCGGAC
This sequence comes from Protopterus annectens, assembly GCF_019279795.1. Taxonomy (NCBI): domain Eukaryota; kingdom Metazoa; phylum Chordata; order Ceratodontiformes; family Protopteridae; genus Protopterus; species Protopterus annectens. The sequence continues at coordinate 256,174,911 of NC_056739.1, forward strand.
TGACTGTGGTCTCTGTGTGCTCTTAAAAGAAATTGCACTTTACTGTGTGTATTTGTTATCCTTTCCCTTCATATGGTGTTAGTGGTGAGGATTGAGGCTCCTTGATTGATGGGCCAGGGCATGGGCATCACATTTGTGGTGGCATGGTTGGGATGTCCTCACATTTCTGTTTGGCAGAGGTGGGATATCCACATCACATATTAATTCACTGGCAAATACTGATGGAACAACTACCGGAGGCAATGAGCCTCAGTGGAGAATTTGATAATGCTGAGTGCACTATTATTAAGAATTTGGCTGGTGATTTTAGTATTTATAACTACAGTCAGACGATGGTCACTGTTGAATGGGCTGATTTTTTTTCTAAAGGCTTTAACTTTGTCCCTGCTACTAATTTCAATATATGGTCGACACTATTATGCAACTTAAGTTATACACTAGGAAGTTGAACTTAGCACTACATTTTTCTTCAGATAACCTGCCCTTGAACCAAGTAACACTACTTAGACCTAGTGCCTTTATGCCCCCTACACACCCCACAGTACAAACATTTGAGATGTTATGTGACAAAGAAATCAGGGGGTTGGTACAGAATAGGAATCCTAATATACATCACAATTTGTCTACAAGTGAGGCAGTGGTCCTACAGGACATTTTGGACTGTAGAGAGAGACAAGATTTATGAAACCGGACAAGGGTGGTGGATTAGTAGTGATGGGTCTTGATGATTACAATAGCAGGATGTTGGAGCTTTTATACAGTGATACATATGTAGAAGTCTCTCGCAATGAATTGAAAATCACTTACAGAAACATTGAATTACATATTGAACAACTGATACTTAACATTCAGATATCGATAGAGACACACAAGTACCTGTATATAAAACATCCTAGGATCCCAACAATATTTGGGATTCTTAAAATACACAAATCCATCACTAACACCCCCCTTCGCCCTATAGTGGATGCTAAGGCCTCTAAGATGTTTTTCCTAGTGAAATATATTGACAATAAGGTCAAACATGTACTGGATGGGAGAGAATCCATTATTAGAGATTATTGGGATTTTCTAGGGAAAATTAAACCTGAAATGTTTGACGAAGACCTGATATTTGTCAAAACTGATGTGTGTGACTTGTTATGGGTGATCCCACATGATGAAGGGCTTGAATGGTTTTATGACTATCTTTGTATGAAGACATCTTTTGACCATGGGACTATTCTGACCATTCAGGCATGTATGGAGCTTGTCCTGGAGAACAACTTTATCAGCTTTGAGGAACACCTGTTTAAACAAAGAACTGGTGTCGCTATGGGTGCATGCTGTGCACCAACATTTGCCAACTTTGTATTGGGACAATGGGAGAATTTGTTCATCATGAACTCTGAGTTCAGTGACCACTGGGCACTCTACAGGTGCTACCTAGACGATATTGTCCTTTTTTGGAAAGGAGGTGAAAATCACCTGAATAGGTTTTTCACCTTCATTAATGGGACCACCAATTTTTTGAGGTTCACTATGGACAAAGACAAGGATATTTTGAACTGTCTTGATATGACTGTGCAGAAGAATGATTCCATGAAGGGTTTTATCTCCCATTTATTTTGCAAGCCAACATACTCCAAATCATTGTTGCACTTTTCTAGTTGGCACCCTGTGCATCAAAAGAAAGCACTGGTCAAAGGGCAGTAAGACAGGCTAGCCAGGATGGTTTCACAATTTGATGAATTTTTAAGAGAATGTGGGGTATTGAAGAACATGTTAATTAAGAGAGGGTATCCTGAAAACTTTATCAGCAGTATAGCGGACAAAGTTATTACCAAGAGAGAACTTGGTAACTTTAGCCCTCTATTATTTCATGGGTTGAGTGGGCCTTCGCATAAGGAGAAATCTGACATATTTAGTAGGGCATTTATTTTGCCTTTCAATGTCAGTTTTTATGATATCAAAGAGATTGCGGTGAAGCTCAGGGCAATTTTTAGTTTGGACATTGATGTCCATAATAAACTGGGCAAGAGGCCGCAGATTGTCTATAAAAAAGAAACTTCCCAGAAAGAGTTACTAGAAAGATGTAACATAAAACCAGACCAGGGTGGCAGTTACAGATGTGGTAGGTGCCCACAGTGCCCATATATGACTGACACAAACAAAATTAAAATAAAAAATTATGGGTACCTCACTACATGTAGGAAACATTATTGTTATTCCAAAGGAGTTGTTTATGCCACATTATGTGATTCTTGCGATGCCTACTATGTAGAAAAAACAATTAGGGTGCTGAGACAAAGAATTTACCAGCATACATATGATATTAAACACAAGAACAAAAACAATGCACTGTACAGGCACATCAGCCTTCACCCACTTCATGCTTTTAAATTTTTCATCGTTGACCAAGTTGATTTGGGTCCTCGGTGGGGGGGGGGGGGGTTCCTTGGATGAATTTTTAGAGTTCAAGGAGCTTAAGTGGCAGATTAGAACAAATGCCTGTCAGACTCCTGGACTCAATGACAGAGCTTCAATTAGTTCAGTACTTAAACTGAAATCTATGCTGTTTTTGTAATGTGCAAGTATTTTTCATCCAGAATGAGCAATCTATGCTGTTTTTTATGTGCAAACATTTTTTATCAGCAGTATACCAAATATTTTAAAAATGTTTTTCTTATCATTTATGTTTTGGAGGAAGTGATGTTTATTTTTTGGAGGAAGTGATGTTTTTCTTTTAACCAATGTGAGTTGGGGTGGGTTATTTAAAGATGTGATTTAGCAAACATGGCTATTCTGATGAAGTCTTTCACCATGACAAAAATGTTAAATCAATAAAAAGTGTATTGGATTATTGGATTGTACCTTCTGTGGTTCCTAGCTTCACTATTCATCTGTGGATTTATCTAGTTGGCAAATACTAACTGGCTTGTAGTGGTGTGGGTAGAGTGAATCCTGTAGCTTGTGCACAGTGAGCTTTGAAGGTGTTTTGTACTCTAAAACAGCCAGGCAGTGAATACTTAGAGTTCAGATCACAATTGTTTTATTTCTTTTGTTAGCTTAGTTAGTCAGGGTGAGCAGGCAGCATGTCAGCAGAGGAGTATGGAAAGCTGACAAGGAGCCAGCTGGCGGAGATGTGCCAGGCTAGGAGACTGGTGCATGGAAACCTGAATAAGGCAGACCTGATTGCAGCCTTAGTTACAGCTGCATCAGAAAACAGCAACCAGGAGAACAATCAGATTGGCAGTGGAGATATAGGCCAGGCATGTGGAATTAGAAGCAAATGAGAGACTGCAACATTGGCAAGCTAAGGAGAATGAGAAAATGTTATGTCTGCAAGCTGAGGAACAAGAGAGGCAGAGGCAGCATGCAAAGGAGATGCTGACTCTTCACCAGAGTCATGGAGGTAATGGGGAAGGGAGTAACTGGTCCCCAGAAGTACAAAAGGTCAGTAAATTTCTTCAGCAGTTTAAAGAGGGGGATAATTTTGATAGTTTCATTCATATGTTTGAGAGGGTATGTCAACAGTATGAAGTTGACCAAGGGCTCCAGGTATGGTTCTTGCCCACCTTACTCCATGGTAAAGCTGTAACTGTTCTGTCCAAAATGTCTGATGTTGCATGTTTTGATTATACTGCTGTAAAAATAGTCCTTAAGAACTGTTTAAGCTAACACCTGAAATGTATAGGAAAAAGTTTTGTGAGCATAGACACAAGGCAGATGAAAGTGTGTGTGAATATGTTGCTGAATTGAGCACTTATTTCCATAGGTGGGTGAGTGGATGTCAGGTCACCACTTTTGAAGGGCTGGCAGACATTTTGTTGAGAGAACAACCTCTTATTCTTTGCCTGAGGATATGAGGATTTGGTTAGCTGATGGACAATGTGCTACTTCAGATGAGTTGGGGAATAAGGGAGACCTATACCTGGCAAGCAGGGCTGCCCTGCACAGGAAGGGGACCCCCAGTACTGCTCATGGGTCTAAAGGAACCCATGGTGGGCAGCACAGAATGCCCCAACACAATCTGCCAGTAGCAGGGGAAGCCCCTAGTACAGGTACATGTCCAGGAGCTAGGGTTAAATGTTTTGAATACAATCAGTGGGGCCATGTGGCATACAGGTGTCCACAGAGGCAAGGTGGAGAACCAAAGGTGAGTGAACCAGTAAGTGGAAAAGACAAAATGCCAATAGTAGGTTGTCTTGGGACAACAAGGGTCCCAAGCTACCACCAGAGGCTATATCCTATTGTAGTGAATGGCAAGGAGGCTATTGCTAAGAGAGACACAGCCTCTTATATAACCATTGTAAAGCCTGCAATGGTTACAGAGGAACACTACGTTCCTGGGCAGTCTACTCCAGTCAGGGCTTTAGAAGGAATCCCATTCTAAATACCTTTGGCTAGGGGTTCACCTTGACTGGGAGGGCAGAATAGGAAGTCAGCAAGTAGGTGTGTTTGAGGATAAACCTGCAGATATCCTGATAGGGAATGATTTTGATAGTGTAGTACCCTGTGCTTGTACAGTTACACACAGTCAGGCTTTGGGACAAGCAGGTAAGTCTGGTAGCCTGGGGGAGACCCAGACAGACTTCATGCCTTCAGCCAGGACTGGTGAGGTGGTTACTTCAGGGAGGAAGCTAATCTGTAGCAGTGAGACTGAAGGTAAGCCACAGCTGCTTGTGGGTACTGATGGTCCCTTGGACAGAGGGACTGCAAAGGTAGACGTGAGTAGTAGTACCCAGGCTGACAGTGAGGCACCACTGTCAGGGAATGCCAGACTTCCTGTGGAAGGGGAGCTGGGAAGGGTAACAAGGAGAGAGTTGAGACAGGCTCAGCTCTCAGACCCTACATTGCAAGGCCTGAGGCAGGTAGCTATGGAGGCACCTGATTCTCAAGGAAAGGGGGAATCTGTATACTGGGACAAAGGGTAACTATACAGAGAGTGGAACCCTCAGGGAGGGCTAGAAGGTGAAAGAGTAAAGCAGTTGGTAGTGCCTAGAGCCTACCATCTGGTGCTTCTAGCCATAGCCCATGATATTCCATTTGCAGGTCATATGGGCATAAAACGTACAAAGAGGCATATTATGCAGAACTTCTATTGGCCTGGAATTTCCAGAGCTGTAACAGGGTACAGCAGGACATGTGAGCCATGCCAAAATGTAGGCATGGCAGGAGACAAGGTTAAAGCTCCTTTGATGTCTTTGCCTGTGATTGAGGAGCCATTTCAGAGGGTAGCTATGGATATTGTGGGTCCTCTGAGTACCCCAAGTTCCACCGGAAAAAAAGTATATCCTAGTGGTAGTGGATTATGCTACACGATACCCTGAGGCAATGGCTTTGTCCTCCATTAAGGCAGAGAAGGTGGCAAATGCTTTGTTAGAGATTTTCAGCAGGGTAGGTTTCCCAAAAGAAATACTGACTGACAGAGGTGCCAAGTTCATGTCAGACCTGCTGGCTTGTCTGTGGAAGTCCTGTTGGGTGAAGCACATGAAGACCACCCCCTACCATCCCCAGACTAATGGTCTTGTTGAGAGGTTAAACTCTACAATCAAGTCCATGCTATGGACATTGGCAGATCAGTTTAAGAGGGAGTGGGACAAATATTTGCCCCATCTGTTGTTTGCTTAAAGAGAGGTTCCCCAGGAATCCACAGGTTTTTCACCCTTTGAGTTTCTGTATGGGCATAGGGTGAGGGGACCTCTAGATTTAATTTGAGATGAGTGGGAAGGTGAGTGCAAGTCTCACAAGGAGTCTGTTGTGGCATACATCTTAAACCTAAGGAAAAGGCTCAGGGAACTCATGGGCTTGGCCCAAGAGAACCTGGCAGAAGCCCAACAACAGAAAAAGATGTGGTATGACAGGAATGCTCGAGCTAGAGAGTATACTGTGGGGCATCAGATAATGGTTCTCATTCCTGTCAGACACAACAAGCTGCAAGCAGCTTGGGAGGAACCCTACAAGGTGGTAAGAAAGGTAAGTGATGTTAACTACATGGTGGGAGTGCTAGGCAAATGGCAGGGGCAGAAATTGTACCATGTTAACATGATGAAACCTTACCATGATAGGGTGGCCCTTGTGCTGAGCATTTGCAGTGGATTGCAGGAGGATTCTGAGGGAGATCTGGGGACTAATCTCCTCAGTGAGGCTTGGGCTGACACCTCAGTAGAAGGGGTAGCAATGTCCCAGCAGCTATCTCCTACCCAGTTTCGAGAAATCCGAGCAGTGTTGCAGGAATTTGGGGACATGTTCACTGAGAAACCAGGGTGCACCCACCTGGTGCAACACCAGGTGGATACAGGACCCCAAAGGCCTTTTAGGCAGGCCCCTTATAGGGTGCCTGAGAGAGTCAGACAGACCCTGAGGGAGGAGGTACAGGAGATCTTGGAACTAGGGTTGATTCAAGAGTCCAACAGTCCCTGGGCCACCCCAGTGGTGCTGGTGCCAATGAAGGATGGCAGCACCAGGTTCTGTGTGGACTACAGGAAATTAAATAGTCACACAGAGTCAGATGCTTACCCCATGCCTAGGAAAGAGGAGGCCCTAGAGCAGATGGGTGGGGCTAAATATCTTACAACTATTGATCTTACCAAGGGTTACTGACAGGTGCTCTTGACTCCTAATGCTAGAGAGAAGTCAGGCTTTGAGACTCCTTCTGGCTTATGTGAGTTCACAAAGATGCCCTTTGGGATGAAGAATTCCCCAGCGACTTTCCTGAGGCTGGAAGATTGTATCCTAACAGGAGGGTTTGCCCTTGCTTACCTAGATGATATTGCCATCTACAGCCATTCCTGGCCAGATCACCTTCAGCATGTCAGGGGGGTGCTGGGCAGACTGCAGAGGGCAGGGTTGACCATTAAGCCGAGCAAATGTCTGGTAGGTATGGCAGAAGTCTCTTACCTAGGACATAGAGTGGGGAGTGATAAGATAAGGCCAGAACCTGCCAAAGTGGAAGCCATTCAGTCATGGCCTGCACCTGTTAATAAAAAGCAGGTGAGGGCATTTTTAGGGACAGCAGGGTACTACAGAATGTTCATCCTCAGTTATAGTACCATAGTTGCTTCCCTCACAGACCTGACAAGGAAGAACAGGCCAGATAAGGTAGTGTGGACCCCAGCATGTGAGCAGGCATTCCAGAAGCTTAAAGAAGCTTTGGGAGGACCCCCTGTGTTAGCCAGTCCAGATTACAGCAAAGAATTTCTTGTGCAGGTGGATGCTTCGAACCATGGGGTGGGGGCTGTACTTAGCCAGATTTCATCAGAGGGGATACAGCACCCAGTGGTTTATCTCAGTCGTAGGCTGCAACCCAGGCATGAATGCTATGCAGCTGAAGAAAAGGAATGTCTAACCATAGTTTGGGCATTGCAGAAACTTCAGCCTTATCTGTATGGAAGGAAATTCACTGTTATGACATATCACAACCCCCTAACATGGTTAAACAGGGCCAGCCAGCCAGCCAAATGCCAAATTGCTAAGATGGAGCCTGGGGTTGCAAGCATATGATATGTCAGTGCAGCACCACAGTGGGAGTAGCAATGGCAATGCAGATGGGCTCTCAAGATGGGCAATGGGTTGAGGTACACTCAGACAGACCTAACCCTCTCAAGCAGCATTTCTCAAGGATCACTTGAAAAACTGGCTTGAGTTCTCCGGGGGGGGGGGGTGAAGACTGGTAGAGAAGGGTGAAGGCTGCCAGCCTAGCCAGATAGAATTTTGCAGAAAATTCTGTCATTTGTAAATATGAATGTGTAAACTACAGGCTTGTTGTCTTAAATGTAAAAGAATACTGTTACATGTGGAACTGAAAGTAAATGTGACAACAGTGCACTCTACAGACCAAATAAAGCATGTGGTGACCCTTTGAAGTAGACAGTGGTGCCGAAAAGTCTAGATGAAGAAATTCTTTCCATTGTTTTAACAAAGAGTTAAATTGCTAGATTTAAACATGCAAATGTATTTTATTGCTCTGTTCCTGACCAGCTGCAAGATAACAAAAGGGAGATGTTCAGAATGTAAATGCAGTTAATGTGTAGCTTGGGAACACCAGGAAAGTGTAAAAGAAATGATCTAATGTTTACCAGAACTACAGTTTCAGTTTAAACAGACAGAATAAGAAGGCATTAAGCATTTTTTCTTGATCATCCAACTCACAGCACTGCCTCTTGCTCACATGTTAGTTATCTTAGACTAGTGTTTTCTTTTAGTGATAGCTAGAAGCTAGAAAGATTAGACTAAGTGTTTTTCTGTGATGTCAGAACCGTACTACAGAATTATTTTAAGTATTTCTGTGTGATCTCTGAAGTTTTGACTAGCACTGTATAGTAGAAAGTATTGTCTTGTTGTTTTAATTATTTATTATTAAATATTTTAATATCTTTTAACTGTGGCTGATTTGTGTAGAGCTAAGTTAAGCTCTAGAGTACATTGCATGTATATAAGGATCCTGTACCAAGTCACTCTAATAAGCCTTGACTGTTTAGTCACATCTACCAGTTGGATAATAATATTGCACAGTAATAATTCGACACTCTTTTAAGGGCCTTTGAGTAGCTGATAAATATTTGCTGGGTGGTGGCAAGTCGTACTACCGTATAGTCTGGGTAAAAGGGGAACAGCTGAAGAACCTGTGCCAGCCTTTCCCAGGAGTGTCTGTATGGTATATAAACTTCTCAATGTGTGTCTGTGTGCATGTCAACTACTTGGGCAGGGACATGAAGCACTGGTTGGATAGAGAGGGTGCTGGAAATTTAGCTTGCCCAGCTAGGCTGAGATCTGGACCCTATAGCTGTGCCTTTGGGGAGTCTTACTAGGGACCTGGGGAGCAAGAGAATGACCAGCCCTGGACTGATTGTGATCTCTGTGTGCTCTTAAGGGAAATTGCACTTTACTGTGTGTATTTGTTATCCTTTCCTCTCATATGAGATGCCCTCTCTGGTGTTAGTGGTGAGGATTGAGGCTCCTTGATTGCTGGGCCTGGGCATGGGTGTCCCAGCTGGTACTGTGTTTTTGTTGTTGTTGCAGTTGTTACTGTTTTGCTAACAAGATAAACTAATAGTATTTCCCAATCAGATGGTGAATGTTTTTAAAACTTAATTTGCTCTTCTGACAATGAAACTTGCATTAACATAGTTTATCAAAGTGTCATCTACATTTATAAACATCTCCTTTTGTCTTTTGTAGTGAACTGTAAGCTTTAAAAGCCTGTAGAGGCCAGTAGGGGCCCTTGAATTTTTTTGAATTGCAGGATTACACAAAGCCTATTGTAGCTACTGTTGAAAAAATATGATGGTATCTTTCCCTCAATGACATGTAGAAGCCTGAAATTATTTCTTAAACCTTTTTTTTTGGCTGCCTACTTTATTCCAGATTGTTGTATTCTTATATGTGTGTGTGGGCAGCCACAGTGGTGCAGCGGTTAGTGTTGTCACCTCACAGCAAGACATTCTCCAGTTTGATCCTCAGTTGGGTGACTTCTGTGCTGAGTGTGCATGTCCTCTCTGTGGTTGCGTGGGTTTCCTCCGGGTGCTCTGGTTTCATCCCAAAGACATGCTGTAGGTGGATTGGACACACTAAATTGGTCCTAGTTGTGAGTGTGTGCGCGTGAGTGTGCCTTTTGTGGAAGGTTGGGTGCCGGGCTGGCAACTTGACACCGTAAAACTCCACTTCCAATCATGAGTGGACAGGTGATCCACTGTGGCAACCCCTAACCGTGAAAAGCTGAAAGAAGAAGAATATATATGTGTGTGTATGTGTGTGCGAGCTCGAGCTCAAAATAACATCCTTTAGTTGAGACAGATTAACACCTGTGCTAGACATTTATGCTTATAACTGCATCAGATAACTCATTTATAGTTTTTTTACTAATATTTTGCAGTGTCAAGATTGGACGGCCACAGTGGTGCAGCAGTTAGTGCTGCCACCTCACAGGAAGAGGTTCTCTGGTTCGATCTTCTGCTGGGGTGCCTTCTGTGCGGAGTCTGCATATCCTGCCTGTGGTCATGTGGGTTTCCTCCCAGTGCTCTGGTTTCCTCCCACATCCAAAAGACATGCTGTAGGTGGATTGGAAACTCTAAATTGGCCCTAGGCGTGAGTGCATGTGTGTGCCTTCTGTGGAAGGTTGGGCGCTGGGCTGGCAACTCAACACCATAAGACTCTACTGCCAATCATGAGCAGACAGATGATCTGCTGTGGTGACCCCTAACTGGGAAAAGTTGAAAGAAGATTTTGCAGTGTCAAGATCACTGAAGCTGCAGCACAGATTAGCTTACAGTCCAGACCAAGTATGCTGTAGGAATTCTATTATTTTGATTCAGTCTTGGTATCTCTTATCTTCTTTGACATATAATGAGGTAGGGGACTTGGAAGACTCCTCAGTTTGTCTCTGGTTGGCATTTTTTTCAGGCACTTATGAAAATGAAACCTTTTGAGAACAACATAAATATTTAAAAAAGTAATCATCTTGTAAATATTAACATATCAAATTCTGTACATAGCCAAAAGCCAGATTTATGTGCTCTTTATCCTTCTATACCTTTACTGAAGAGCATGAAAGAAAAAGCAATTGACAGCAGAAAATTAAGAAGCATAATATTTGTTATCAACATATATGTAGTTTAAATTATGTATATTTTTTCATTAACTAAATAAGAGATAGATTTGGACTCTCACCGCTTTGGTTTCCAATTTCACCTTCTGAACATGGAATGCAGTCAAAACAACATGGTAACATGCCAAGCTGTGTAGCCTTTCTGTAACCAGGAAAGCAAGGATCACTGCATCTGGATATGGGCATCTAAGAAGAACAGAGGTACAGCATGCAATAATAGCTAAACTTAGCATGCAGAAATTAAAAAGTACGTTTTTGCTAGATATTGGAAGGAAAACAAATAATAGATTAACAGTGGTAAGGCAGATTATGAATGTTACATGTGACATCAAATCTTGGCTTGTGGTTTGCACCCATGACAGTATCCCTCAGATATATTAATACATTTCTTAGCATTGTTCCAGTTTCATTTACGCCTACAGTATGTTTACCAACACATCTTAGTAGCATTGCTGTAATTATTCATAGCTGCCAATAACTCAGAGTACTGTCTATTGCAGAATTAATAAAACTGCACACTAATTGTCAACAAACACCAGGAAGGATATCTGCACTTTGTATACAGTACAGCTGAGTAAGAACAGAGAATATATTGTGAAAAGAGTTACATCATAATACTAAAGAAATATTATCTGGCACAATTTCATATAATATAATAATCCATCAGATTTGTTGAAATGCAAAGAAAAAAATAATTTTACATTGTGTAGTCTGAAATTTTCACAGTTTTCTTTCACAGAATATATATTTTGGCTCTATTTCATTTTAGTACACACTATTACACATTGTACTTGGTCACTTAAAGATTCCTTACTCATATTCCATTATGTTTCTGCACTGGACAGAAATATGCCATAATAGTAAACTACACAAAAGTGTCACTTATCAACAGCAACAAATGAGGCATGATCCAATTAGATTAAGTCCCTTCAGCATGTGCCTTATCATACACATGCAGCAAATGGAAGGTCCACAGAGGTTCCATGCAAAAAGAATACAGGAACTCAATGCAATGTCCTATAGTGACTGCCACAATGTCCTGTCTCTTTACTCAGCATCATACAGACTTCTAAGAGGTGATCTTTGCTTTGCATACAAGGCATCTCCGGACCCTGTTTTAAACCTGTTTTTATGAAGATTCTGCACATTTGCCAACAAACAGCATCAGAACTACTTGATTAAAAGACCTACATTTTTGCTCATGGCATAAATCGGACATGTTGGAGAGACTGATATGTTTCAGAGAATTCCTATTCTCTGGAACAGTCTCCCCATAAATATGAAGCAGAGTTACTCCCTATCCATATTTAAGTGCAACGTGGCCCAATGGATGGCTAATCAGAAATTCACTCCTGGTCTGGCATCTATGTCTCTGATGGAAAAAGGCAGTAAGTAAATCACCCCCTATATAAATCAAATTTGTACATTACATTTGAGTTGTATAACAAGGCTTATAAGGGCCCTAGTGGTTATTAGCCAAGTATATGCATATGAACCTAAAAAGTGGAGAAATGGGAATGAACCGAAAGAAGCAGGTGAAAAAAGCAGCACAAGGGCTATGTTGAGGAAGGAATTGATGATGGTGAAAAATCAGGCAAAGGAAAAAATCCATATGTTCACTGGTGACACAATGTTGAATAACAGGGATGATTTATTGAATGGTAAGAGGTTGCAGAATGAAACCCTATAGGAAGAAATAAAAAGAGGAGAAACTGGGACATTGTGTTACAAAGATGGCTGGAAATGAATGAATGGAGTAGTCACAAAATATCATGAATGTTATAGACAGGGAATTGTTATGGCTTGGCTTGTATAGGCCCTAGGGCCGATAGTCTAGTACCAACCTATGAACATATGTTCATTCTTACTGCCTCATTTGCTCACTGCTGATGTAGGAGTTTAGTTATCTGAAGATAGAATATTAGTGTACTTGAAAAGGAAGGGGAAAAAATGTGGCCATTGTATGTGCAGATTATTAAAATAATAAAAATAACTTTTTTGCTTTTTTAACCAGGTTAGTCCACTGGACATCTCTGTTTTCAAATGGAAGCCTGGAACATGGTTTAGTTGCATAACTTGTTCAGAATCACATGAATTGTAAGTAGAAACAGAACCATGGACTCCTGCTTTACCTAGGTTTAGCACTTACATGCATTCAGACCTGTGGGAAAATGTGGGGACACTTCCATATTTGATAGAAACCATATCAACTTTAGACATATTCCCATAGACCAAACAAATGGGCTTGTTCAACTTCAACTTATTCCAGACAAAACAAATTGTCAGTTTATATCCTGTCGTATAACATGATTCATGATTCCAGATGACCATAAGATAAACTTAAATGTTCTAATTGAAACACCCATAATGAAAATACTTTTATGATGGGTAATTTCAATTATCCATCAATAAACTGGTGCAAATATAACTTAAATATAACTTAAATATAACTTAAATGCTGGGTAGTTGGGCATGTTGGGTGTCTGTTCTATGCTGATTTGCAGTTTCTACACAGCAACAGTTTTGAAGAGGATTACTCATTCTTTGTATGATATCTTTTAAGAGTATCCCAGGTTTGTTTTGCCTTTACACCACTTCTATTAAAGCAAATACCACAACATGTTTTTATGAATGAGGTAGTTATTAATTACAGAAAGTTGTGCATATAATATTTCATTCTTAAAGACACAGTTTAGGACTCCTGGGGATTAAATGATGTTGTCCCTTTAAAACCAGCTCCAAGAAAAAGGAGGGTAAACTATTGATTTTCATTGGTTGTGTTGTACTATATTAGATATTATGTTTTTATTAGTGTTTCATCATCCGATGAAGGGATTTACCTAAAAGCGCTTATGATACAGCTTTTATTGTTTTAATAAAGTGAAGTTGCTTCATACACAGAGTGGTAGTACTTGCCTTACTTTTGGATTTACAGTTAGAAAACAGTCTTAATGAAGTAGCAAGCACAATGTGACAATGAGCCTTCATCCTGAGAGTTGTAGAACAGAGTCAGAATTAGTCAACATCAAACATTTGGGGGAAAAATGCATTTTATAATTGTCAATTAATTTTCTGAATTTTTAATAATGTCTACAAACTGCGCAAGATGACTTAAATGTGGCCTCAGTGATAGAATAAAATAACATTATCTGTGATCTTCTGTCTCAACTTCAGTCTTTCTTCCTCATCAGCACACATAAGAAGTACACTGGCCCTTAACATTGCCTTACTTTCCCATTTTACATTCAGTCTCACAGTTCATTTTTTAACATGCTTGAAACATTTTTATGCATACTTTTAGCTTTACTTGACAAATTACGGTTCTATGCTCCCTCATCCCATGAGTGTGTTCTTTCTGGGTGTTTCTATTCATGTATTATTTGGTACTTTAACTTTTCCTTCAGGCTTAATATTCTGTGCAGTATGGTGTATTGTTCAATTGTTTCTATTAATATATTTTTTCTATATTACTGTGAAAAAGGCATGGTCAACTAATACAAGAGCATGATAAAAACACAGAAGAAGGAATGGAAATAGATCATAACATCTTACACACACACATACATGGACACACCTCTCGACAGCAGCCATAGTAGAGCTTGCAAGGCTACTGAAGGGTGATGAGCTAGACTCTG